>NC_051184.2:95523187-95571477 GCF_013339695.2 Rhipicephalus sanguineus | reverse complement strand
GTTTCGCTTGCGGCGGAGGACGATGAAGTACGACTGAAACTGTCGTTTGCCGCCCGGTCGAGACGACCGCCGTGGGACGTTCCGGTAGCGTGGTGACGGATAACGTGGGCGTGAAGGGTGAATGCGGACATATGAGATCAGTTGGCGTCGGTGCGCTTGGAGTGTGGCCACGTAGGGAGCTTGGACTTACGCACTGAGGCTACAGTTCTGCGGCGAGTGACTCACCCGAGGGCTCGAGCTCGGGCGTCGAGAGCGCAACTTCGCAGGCTGGAGACGTGAGCAAGCTCGAACAGCGCGCCTGTTTGCTGCTGCGTTGCATGCCACAGGGCTTTCTAAGTCCCAGGGCCATGCTCCGCTTGCGCGAGACAACTCTTCGCAACTCAAAAGCTGCTCCTTCAGCGTTGGCTGATACGTCGCTGTCGGTTGTTGGCTGTGCCATCGCTACTCTTCTCGTCGAAGCCGACGGACGACAGCGGTGGTGTGCGCCAAGTCGAGGCACCGTTTGTGGCTCGGACGATGAAGGATTGACTCGAACTGTCGTTTGAGGTCGAGGCGACCGAGTCGGACGTGTCCGGCCCGGACGTGGTGTGCTGTTGAAGTGCGGGGCCTGCGGCGGCTTCAGCTGGAGTTGAGCGAGCGTATCGGGAAAGCCGCTCGGGTTACTGCCTCTTCCTTGGTCATGGTTAAGTAAAACAGCCTACTCACCGTCGATCCTGAGCGTTGAGAGCAATGATGAACCGCTCGAGCTCGGGCGTCGACAGCATCAGCATTTGCAAGTCCGGAGACGTAAGTAGGCTCGAACAGCGGGCCTGTTTGGTGCTGCGTTGGGATGCCCCAGGGCTGCCTAGTTGAGGGTCATGCTCGCTTTGCGCAAGACCAACTCTTCGCAACTCAACAGCTGCTCCTTCAGGTTGGCTGATACGTCGCTGTCGGTTGATCGCTGGTGCCATCGCTACTCATCTCGCCGAAGCCGACGGACAACGGTTGTGTGCCGTCCGGGCGAGGCACCGTCTGTGGCTTCTCCTCCTCTCAGCAGCCGCCCGTCGGCAAGTGCTCGGACGACCAAGGATGAAAGAAACTGGTTGTTTGTGGTCGAGTCACCCGAGTCGGACATGTTCGGGCCTGGCGTTTCGTGAAGCGTGGGTTGCGGCGACTACTGAGGCCGTTACTGCAGCGGCAGCTCGAGTTTAGCGAGTGGGGGTGGTGGTAGTGGGTCGTAAGGAAAGGGAAAAGGGCACCTAATTTCTGCAGCCCAATAGGGCACTAAAGTCCCTAGATTTTCCCTGTTCTTTCTTAGTACCGACAACCATTGAAGCGCCGGCGACGAATCTCAGCTGTTGGTAACGCTCGTTTTCGGTAGCCATGCTCTTCCTAACTCTTTTCCAGCACCTGGTGACACGCGTCCCCCATTCACTAATGACAGGGGGTTGACGGGAGGAGAAAGGCGCGTCCGCGGTAGAATATTGTCCGCTGAAAGGTGCGTGGCATGTACTTAGACGCAGGCTTTGTAATCTTCCAGTTAGGAAGAAAATGGCGTCGGACGCCAGCTGCGCGTGAGAGAGGGGCCGTGAAAAGGAGGCAGTTGTCGGTACTTAAGTAAAAGCGAAAAATCTAAAGGACTTGCGAGCACGGCGCAGTTAAAGCCCCTATAGGGCTTTAGGCGCAGTGCCTCGAGTGGGCCGGTTAGCCGCTAGCGCCTTTCATTGCTGCCAACCTGTGGAGCCACTTTTCTTTCCCTCTCTCTGGAGTGAAAAAAAAACATGCAAAAGCAGTTTGCGAGGGCTGACTAAAACGCAGGGTCACTACATATATAGTCTGTCGCATCATTAGTTTATAATTAAGAGTTCAAGAAGAAAATTGAGGAGAAAAAAAAAATTGCAATTGAAGTACGACGTCTTAAGTGTGACTGTGATCCCATATTGGATTGTTCCAACCGGTTTTTCCAATCTCTCTTACGTATCGCAGTCGTAATGTATCATTCATTAAGGTGGTGCGTTTGCTCCTGCGACATAAGCTTTGTAACTATTTTCCCTGCATTTTTATTTACCCATACCCCTTGCTAATTTGTGGCAAAAAAAAAAAAACGGCAGATCCCACGCACTGTGGGAATCGATGTAATGCGAAGCAGCCGGCAAGCGTGCTACATGGGCTCTTTGACTTTGAGGGAGGCAAATGAATCTGTCACAGCCATGCCAGGCATTAGTCACTATATATCATGTTTGCCATGCATGCATGCATGTCCAGTCCCGTATATACCATGCTAATGAAACGTGCATTCTGAAATATACGATGCATGACCTGACATTTATGTTCATCACGCACTCGTGTCATGCCATACCAATTTGGTATATATCCAGTTAACAGAACGGCCGGAAGCGCACTATGAGCGTAGCATGTATGTCATGTCGTACATGACATGCGGTCATGGTTTTCATGTTGCTACCTCTCATTTACGTTCGTGATACAGCTGCGTCGCGCAGTACCAGTTTTGGTGTATACCAAGCGAGCTAAACGGCCGCGAGTACGCCATGAGCGTGGGCATGTAATCATGTCGTACATGACTTGCATATCATGATTCATGTTACCACTTCTGATTTACGTCATCATGCAGTCTCGTCGTGAAATACAGTTTGGTTATATCAAGCGAGCCAAGTGGCCGCGAGGGCACCACGAGCATGGCATGTAAGTCATGGCGTACATGATTGCGTATCATGATTTTCCCGTTATCACAACTGATTTACGCTCATCCCACTACCGTCGCGCAATACCAATTTAGTGTATGTCAATCGAGCCAAATGGCCGCGATGGCACCATGAGCGCGGCATGTAAATCATGTCGCACATGACATGTATGTCATGATTTCATGTTACCATGTGCCAGTTATGTTGGTCACACAGAATGTCTCGCCTTACCAGTTCTGGTATGTATCCATTCATTTAATGAATGACGACATAAAAAGTCAGTCTAGGAATTTTCATGTAATCTAGGGTATTTTCGGGGGTCAATCTAGGGATAAAACGTTGTCTCGGTTGGCATCACTGCGCTACGTGCGTGCAAAACGTTGATCATGCGATTTAACCATGGAATGCAGGTGGCCTGATTTAATGGACGCACGAATAAAGGTGCATACTTGTTGCTTTCTTTGGAAAGGGCCACTTTTTGACTAAGGGGCACGCAGTTCGCAAGGAGGGGGAATCAGTTTTGTTTCAGCTCAATGGGATCACTGCGCAGGCATAGCCGCACAGTGCATTAGGTTTCATTTTTGTGTTAACCTTGCTGGCGTATCAAGCGCATTAGTTTACGAAGCTGGTTCGTTTTGGACGACGAAGTTTGAGACATAATCGGAACAGCTAGCATGCTATATATTCATATGAGCTGCTGTGTGGGCATTGTTTTGCGGTTCCAGAAAAGCCAGCTTTTCCCAAAAAGTGCCTTAGAAAAACGTTTAACTCCAATATCCCGTGATAGTCACCGAATAATCAATATTATTGCCAAGGGCGTCCGCAGAACTTATTGCAGTGGGTGCAAGGGGGGGGGGGGGGGGGGGGGAGAGATCCAGCACTGACAGCTTTCAGTGCCGTGACATGACCTGCAAGATTAATCAGTAGTGTGCAACGTGCGAAATTGCTTGGAAATAGAGAAGGCCGGGACCTGAGTATGCTAATCAAGCTGTGTAACACATTGCTGCCGCACAGAAAAATATATCCAAAATTCCAGGGAGGGGCAGCTGCCCCCTCCCCTTGCACCCCCCTTCGGACGCCCATGATTATTGCTTGTTTTAAACAAATGCTTGTGGCGATCGAGCCACCACGCGAACGAGCGTCACGCCGAAGCCGGCCTCCCTACTTGGAGCACAGTATGTGTACATAGGCGCAGCGATGCAGATTTCTTACTTTCTCATCAGGTCAGTGGAGTCCCGGTGCCTATCCGAACACATCGTGGTGATGAATCTAGGCCATCCTCAACCGATATATGTCGCATATGCATGCATGACTCCCATCGCATGCGTGCGGTATCAAGCCGATATATGAAACCACAATTGTTAATAACTTGTTTTAGCCTAGCTGTTCTTTATGGATGGGTGGATGAAACAACTTATTTAGTCCTTCGGTACGCGCGATTAGCGCGCAGCTGGCCGCTCCCACGTCGGGACAGCTGATCTTAGGAAATATTTTTTTTTCATTGTTGTGCTTTTCACATATCCTATCATCAGCGAAAAGGAGTAGCCGGTGCTATTCGCGATGCGCAGCGCCTATAGGGGCGCCACTGAAAGCCGCGTAGCGGTGGCCGTTGGAACCGCACACGGGCCGCGTAGCGGACGCCTCCTTTCACTGCAAGCATGACGGAAGTGCGCGCGTGCGATTTGCCGCTTGTGCGCGGCCCTGATAATTACTTTTGCGGCGATAGTGCGCAAAGGAGACCCCGCTTATAATAGTGGACATGTGTCCAATGTAACAGCTGTGTGGGACGACAAGTCACTATACGCGCCAAGTGTTTGCCAGACAAGCGTCAACAAGCTTCCTTACGAAGTGGAGCTCATCGTAAGTACACCGCTTTCTTTACAACGTCCCGATCACTAATGCCGGCCTGCGTTGACGCATGAACCAACGTTTTTTCTCGACACAGTAGCTTCGTTTACGTGCCATGCGTTTATATGGTAGATTTCGAGGGAGCGCTGTCGGCGTCGGCGCATGGATTTCGCGGGTGCGGCCATGCGAATGGTCAGCGTTGGTAAAACTTTGAAACCAGCACGATAAACTTGCGAAAACATATCTCGGCAGCTTGCGCTTGTGGCGCGGGGACTGAGTCACTGCGGAGCTGGTGGTCACCTAGCTTGTCATAGCAGCTTGGCTACGTATTTGCTGGGTGTCTTCAGAGAAGAACGTCGGTGCATGTCCGTCGACCCCCTGTAATTTCGCTGAAAAAATATATTTTGTTTTCTTCACGAATACGTTTAGCTCTTCGACAGCAATTTGTTCGGAAACAAAATTTTCGTCAGAATGAGATGCATCCAGAGACTACGGCGATCTGTTTGAAGCGGTTGAAACAGTTCTGGCACAAAATGTCGGTTTCTCTGATGGATGAGGCTTCTTCTGGCGTGCGCCTTCAGGAGGAGTGGCGTCTTAGCCGCGCCAGACAGACAGATGAGGCAGAAGGGGCAGATTTTGCGCCCCCCCCCCCCCTCTTAGGCAATAGGAAAGCCCCCACGCCCCGTGAGCACGCCTATGGCCCCACTCATAACACAGCTTGTGTAAAGCGAATGAGTATTAGTGGGATACATCAAGGGTGTTTTTTATTAGCATGAAGTCATGTTACGAGGCATTCAAAGGGAGGTTAATAATATCTGGGGTTTAACGTCCCAAAACCAAGATATGATTATGAGAGACGCCGTAGTGGAGGGCTCCGGAAATTTCGACCACCTGGGGTTCTTTAACGTGCA
Organism: Rhipicephalus sanguineus; assembly: GCF_013339695.2. Classification (NCBI taxonomy): domain Eukaryota; kingdom Metazoa; phylum Arthropoda; class Arachnida; order Ixodida; family Ixodidae; genus Rhipicephalus; species Rhipicephalus sanguineus. The sequence goes on along the minus strand of NC_051184.2, from coordinate 95,566,037 downwards.
CCTAAATCTAAGTACACGGGTAAAGTGAGCTAGAATAGGGTAGTGGGCTCACTCGCCGGCCGGCGCTATGCATTGCGGTGACGCCGCCAATGTCACAAAAACGTGCTTCGGCGCGCCTCCGCGGCGCGGCGCCACCGTCGCATCAAATGTAGTGAGCGTTGGCGCTGGGGCAGTTGCTGGCTGTTTGGAGTGGCGGTCGGTGCGTGCGAGTTTTGTTTTTTTGAGAACTCTTCGCGCTTTGCATCCTCAATCTGCTAGGTTCTTCTGCGAACAGCGATGTGGCCTGACAAGCAGTGACCGTCTCACGAGGTTAAAATGCTTCCGCGGCGGCAAAACCACTGTTTTGCGCCAGGCTGTCGGACAGGTTACGTCCACGTGAAGGGCAGCACGAAACCGTCTTTGTTAGGCGTTCCGAAGGATACAGCCCTGAGGAAGCCCTGGGAAAGGAATTTGCATCGAGCGGACAAAGCACTGGACGACACATCTGCCGTGTGTCAACTTCATTTTGAGCCGAAGTATGTGCTACGGTACTACGTGCATATATACTCGAAGGGAACGAAGTACGCACACCGCGTGGGAAACCTTGCCTACGAGAGGACGCTGTGCCTACAATCCTGCCTAGCTTGGCGTCGTATTTGACAAAGAAGACACCACGAGAAAGACCGACCCGAAGAGAAAGCAATCGGAAGCGTTCAAGGCGAGAAGAAGGTTCAAGGCGAGAAGAAGGTTCAAGGCGAGAAGAAGGTGCGAGAAGAAGGTTCAAGGCGAGAAGAAGGTACGTTCTCGTGCCATTGGCGATACTGTCCAAGCAACTGTGCCCAATATATGATGAATAAATGTTCATGTACTTGTGCCCAGTACCCGAGGAGAGTGGCTTCCTGTTTTTCTTATCTGTGGATTTTTACAGTGTTTGCACAGGAATATTCAGTGCAGAAATAGCCAAATTACAGAGCCAAGGTACTGGAGATCTGCAGAAAGAATGAGCAGCTCCAAGTCTTTAAATGCTGTGGAATGTGTAACATTAAGAGCTCGTGGTAAACTCCCGAGTGTGTGTCAAGGTCAGCATCGGCAGTAATTTCACACGCTCGTAAAAGGCGTGCGTGACGAAAGTAGTGCCCAAGAAATGCAAAGAATCCAGTTTACAATTGATAGCCGCAAAACGCGTAAGCTTTGAAAAGTTCGCCATCGCTGCTTATCACTCGTAAGAGCAATTTATATGGATCTCAAACTTGCGAAGCATCCCTTGCATGCATCGAGTTCTGCATGCAGTTTAATCGCGCGTTCGCGCGAGTTACGGCGACAGAGTTTCAGAAAAGAATGTTTTCTGCAGCTTTACTCGCACGAATACTAACGGTCTTCCGTGTGTTTCATTTAACATCAGATAACTAGCTAACAGCAGAGCTGCATACACCATGCTACAGTGTTCTAGATGGTTACCATGCCTTACGCGCACATGTAGGCCAACGCACCTAGCTCACGCTAGTTTTCTTTCTTTATTTTTTATTGTCTCAGCGACATCAGCATCAATGTTTACACTGCCGAAATTCGCGTACATTTCCGTCCAGTGCATATGATAACAGCGCACAAAAAAGCATGATATCAGTTGCGCACAAACGCCTCCGTCAGACAGTGCCTTACATTTAAGTCGCTGGTGGCGCCACCACACATGTGACATACCCGGCGTCAAGCAGGGGACCCCAGCAAGCCCACTACCCTCTTCTAGCTCACTTTAACACGGGCCTCAAACATTTTCGCCTCCATCGAAAATGCAGCCGCCGCGGCCGGGATTTGACCCCCGACCTTCGGGTCAGCAGTCGAGCGCCATAACCACTAGACCACCGTGGCGGGGCATTCAAAGGGAGGTTGAATCGGTTGAATGTCCTGTCAAAAGCCTTCAGTGCGAACAGGTGCCATGTGTTACAGCCAATATGCATACAGTTGAGGCGAGCGCACAGCGAACATTCTGCACTGGTGATCGCATTCCAGTGCCATCATTAGGTAGAATGCAGCCCATTTCGTGCAGCACACGTGTGATTCTACGGCGCTTTTGTAAAGGAGCTGCCCCCTGCCCCACATTCTCTGGCATAGCGCTTCGCGCCATTCGTTTTTCAAGAGAGCCTAGGCATCGCGTCTTATCAGTGATAACAACCTCATGTGCATTGTAGCGTCTACAATGCAGGCGAGGCGACCAAATGTAAACGTAGTAGCGTTCGCTGAAGACGTAGCGACATAAATGGAGAAATAAAAACACGGTAATCGTTCTAACACTGCTTAAACAAAGCGCGATTGCTTACCTTTTGCGTCGGACAGCCGCAATCCACCGTCGCCGTCGCTCTCGCTCATGAAATAGCACCGGAAACATGTAGAAGTGCGTTCCTGGCGAGTTCTTGTATGTGTTTGAGCAGCCTACAACGCAGCAGGTATTTTTCGACATCGCTGAGGCCCGCCAGAATCGTTAAATCACGATGAAAAACACATCCATCCGTGCACTCGCGTATATACGCTCGCGGGAACACTGCTCGCCGGGCCCGCGAGCGCTTCCGAGCCATGGCGGCAGATGGCGTCGTCGGCGCTTTGCGCATCGCCTATACAGAAGCACCAACATCTCCTAAATATCATATAATAAAAAAAGCATTTGTTTACGCCAGGAAAATCAATGCTCCTCACCACATAATGCTTCGCTGAACCGATCAATGTGTTACAAATGCACACAGTCGGCTAAGTGTATATACAGTAAAATTCGCATACATCGGAATCAAAGGGCATCGCTAATAGTTCCACATACCCGTAATTAAAAATGTATAAAATGCCTGTCTGAAGCTTAAATATAGTTGGTACATGTCTTGATAGATACTGAATATGTGCAGCTCAATGAAACGAAGACAAGAGAAGACACATAAACGACATAGCCAGTCTATCCAAAAAAACGGCAGGAAGTGGAAGATGGAAGCTGCGATGAAAAAATCCGTAAACAGGCGGTGGGTGCTCGAGCACTCACCGCCTGTTTACGGATTTTTTCATAGCCAGTCTATGTCGCTTATGTGTCTTCTCCTGTCTTCGTTTCATTGTGCTGCACGTACTCAGTATATAACAATAAATATCATGCGTCTCGGACTGTCCCTCGAGGCAATTGTTCGTTCTAAAGCTGCTGTGAATCCGCTAGTTCTCCCATTACTTATTTTTCATCAACTGCATGCTCGTGTGAAACGTGTACGTATCGGACCAGACAACATTTGCGCCACTGAAGCAACCTGGCGATACTCTTTCCGGCAACTAATTGCAGCTACAGATAGCAAGCTTCAGAGCGTGGCATTTAGTTTTTGTCGCGTTACACCCCTGTGTAGCGGTAAAACTTACAAAGCAATTCCTTCATGGTGGAGCGCAAAGAAATCTGTGCTGCGCACGCCGCCCATATTTTGACTCGTACCCTGCTTGTTTACACCATGCTTGCACTGCCCCTTGGATTCAATGCACTATATATTTATGGCACTGCAGCTACGTTATGCCACAAAGCATGTACTGTGCATCGACGATTCGTTGTGCAGCGAAGCCCACCAGCAGGGAAATCATAACTGCCACATACGTTACCTGATGCTTTGTCTTCTTTAATTACAAAAAAGGCGCCCACGCAGTCTCCAGTCACCGTACGAGCACCCAAATGTCTAATAAATGCGCAAGTGCATAGCAAAGGTTTCTTCAATTCTTCTACCTAGCTGCCACGCAAACGAATTAGCAACAATCCTCTACATTAGAGAGCAGACCAAGCCACTTCTTGTGTCATGGAGAAACTTAATTATGCCAACAGAGATTATTACAAGATACCAATGAATCAGGTGGCCTGAAGCGTGATCGCATAGTGAACTTAATTGCTGCACAATTGCAACGAGGCGGCGCTACGGATGTCTACTTCAAACGCCAGCTGCTACATTTCAGGCAGGGGCGTAGCCAGAAATTTTTTCGGGGGGGGGGGGGGGTTCAACCATACTTTATGTATGTTCGTGCATGCGTTTGTATGTGCGCGTGTATATATACGCAAGCAAAAGTGAAAATTTTCGGGGGGGGGGGGGGATTGAACCACCTCACCTCCCCTTGGCTACGCCCCTGATTTCAGGTCAAATAACAAGTGCGCAGATGGTGGATTTCTTAACGCTGCTGATAGTCTTAACAATCTGTATAACTACAAGCGTACACGAGGTAACATAAAACAGGGCATACACAGACATTTTAACGCAACGCACGCTCTCGAGTGCCTCAAGTTTCACCTCACTTGACGACCGTCGGACACATCGGATTCGAAGGGGATCGCGAAATAATTCGATACATCCATCATTACAAATGGAAAATACGCCTGTAAGCTTTAATATTCACACGTCTCGAATAGACTCATGAGATGACTGATTCCTTTAAGTTGCTTCGAAGCCGTAAATATTTTATCAACCCCTTTGCGGCAGCGAACCCTTCTCGGCCACGAAGGGCGAGAGCTTCAGAACGTGACGTTTAGTTTTCTTCGCATAACGCCACTGTGCAGCGGATAAGCTTAACAAGGCAAATCCCTCATTCTGAGTGAACTTGTTGGAGTTGGTTCAACATAACTTAAGGGAGCAGCGCGAAAGACAGGGACAGAAAAGGCACACATACACCCTACGTAGCGCAGTATGTATGATTGTATGTGTGCCTTTTCTGTCCATGTCTTTCGCGCTTCATCCAAACTGACAACAGAGTCGATGACGTCGTAATTGAGGCTGCCGGTAGTCTTAGCAATCTGTCACTTATAAGCGAACACTCGCGAGGTAACACAACAAAGCATGACACAGATACACAAAATCTTTAAAGAAGACACGCAGTGGCGTACCAACTCGTTCGCGAGTGGGGGGGGGGGGGGGGGGGGGGCTGGCGTTGCTCACTCTGTCCTCCGTGTGTGTGTGTGTGTATATATATATATATATATATATATATATATATATATATATAGAGAGAGAGACATCGAGACAGCATCGAGTAGGAGTGAAAGAAGACGAAGACGAAGAGCCGATCGAGAGCGCGCGTTACAGTGTTCGACCTAACGACGTCTGCTGGCAATCAAACGAGCCGCGAAACTGGTGCAGAAGTTCGAGGAGTTGCTCTCGGCGTTTTTCTTCAAGGTCGGCATCAATTGAGGGTCCAAACGCATCAATAGTCGGGCGATCGGGCGTACAGGCAGATGGTGTCAGTGCATTAAGGAGCAAATCACTCGCGCCGCCAAGGCCGAAGATGGAAGTATCGTCCAACTCTTGATATGTGCCAATGCATTCTCCGCGGAGTAAGGTTGATGTAGACGGCAAGGGATTCGTGACAAATAAGTTCGTAACGCCGGTGGTTACGTCGAGAATAGCGAAAGGCAACGCGAGGCTCCTGCGACGTTGGAAGGTTTGGGAGGGAGTAAACAAAACTGGAGACTCGGACAGATCGGCACAGGACACGGGAACAAAGGTTGCGCTATTGGGTGGTATGTCGATATCGTCGGCGACAAAGAGCTTGTTCAACGTAGCTTCAGGCGATGAGGAACACAACGCAGAGAAGGCAACTTCGGCACGAGCACAGTCGATAACCGCATGATGACGAGAGAGAAAATCCCAGCCGAGAATCACATCATGCGAACACGCAGGCAGCACAAGAAATTCAACGGTATACAAAACACCTTGGATGAGAACGCGGGCAGTGCAGGCAGCTGATGGTCGAATATGGTGAGCACTGGCGGTACGGAGGGACAATCCCTCTGACGTCGTGGTGACCTTCCGAAGCAATCGGCAAAGTTTTAAATCTATCACTGAAACGGCAGCACCAGTGTCCACAAGCGCAAGGGTACGAAAGCCATCCACAAAAACTTCGATGAGGTTTGCCGGAGAAATGCGAGGACTTGATTCTTTCGACGACGACGCAGTTCGTGCCTCGGGAACTGCGGCATCTAGTTTTCCGTGTCTGCAGGGTAGGGTCGACGGCGCATAGGTGACAAGGAGCGACGTCGGGGCGATGGAGATCGGCGGCTAACTGAGGGAAGGCGGTCGGGTGAAGAAGATTCTTGTGGCCGTGTCGTGCTGCTAAACCGTCGAGGGTCGTGCGAAGAACGTGGCAATGTATCTGTGTGGACGAGACGGCGGCGGCGGCAGAAACGTGCCACATGCCCTGCATAGCCGCAAGAATAGCAGATAGGGCGGTTGTCTGCGGTGCGCCACGGGTTAGGACACGTAGCGACGGGTCGGCCGAACGGAACTGGTGATGACTGAACAGGCACCGGCGAGGGAAAATAAGTTGGCTGACGGGGCGCTCTCGTTGCGACGACCTGTGCGTACGTCAAGGGCGCAGCCTCCAGAGGTGGTGAACGAGGGAAAGGCAGAGCGTCAGTTACCTCTTCTTGGATAGCTTGTCGTATAGCTGGGGCCAGATGATGTGTCTGTGCTGGTTCGGGCGTGCTTGATAAAATGGAGAGCTGCCGAGCGACCTCCTCACGCACAAACTGTTTTATCTGAGCCAACATGGAATTCTGGTCTCCGAGAGTCAAACCTGCGATCGAGTCACGATGTTCCAGAAAGCGTCGTGTCTGGGCGCGTTGCTTGCGCAACTCGTCGAAGCTCTGGCACAAACTGACCAGTTCGGCTACGGTTTGTGGGTCCTTGGCTAACAACATCTGGAATGCGTCATCGGCTATTCCCTTGAGAATCTGCTTGATCTTGTCTGCTTCGAGCATCGATGGGTTCACACGCTTGCACAAGTCGACGACGTCCTCAATATAGCTGGTGAAGTTCTCTCCTGGCTGTTGAGCGCGCTCACGAAGTCGCTGTTCCGCGCGGAGCTTTCGTACAGCGGGGCGGTCGAAGACTTCTGAAAAGGCCGTCTTGAACGAAGCCCAGCTGGTAATATCAGCTTCGTGATTCCGCAGCCAGAGACTAGCGACGCCGGCCAAGTAAAGCTAACATAAGTCAGCTTAGCCGCATCGTCCCACTTGTTAGCTGCGCTCACCTTGTGGTATGTAGCCAACCACTCCTCAACGTCTTGGTCGTCAGTGCCGCTGAAGATCGGCGGGTGACGCAGTGGCAACACGCCGGGACATGCAGTGGCTGGAATCTGGGAGGTACCTTGGTTGGTGGATTCTTCCGGCATTGCTGACACTGGAGGTAAGGTGCGGCTTCGTAGATCCAGCTTCGAAGGGTACCCAGCACCTCCACCAAATTATAAGGGGGTTTATTAACAAAACCACAGGCCTGGGTTCAGCGGTGTCGAACACTGTAACGCGCGCTCTCGATCGGCTCTTCGTCTTCGTCTTCTTTCACTCCTACTCGATGCTGTCTCGATGTCTCTCTTCCCCACTACAATATATATATATATATATATTATTATTATTAAAGGTGATTTTTGATATTCATAGAGCTGATCAGATGACTTGCTTTTTCAAAGCTGTTTGCTTTAAATCAAGGAAGGATCTACCCAAACAGATTGCGGAGGCTGGGCGGCCCTATACCGCGACAACACAGCAGTGTTTAAGAGCAGTTTGGAAATATTACCATGAAGTTTAAGAAATGCAGCCACATTTAACCTGTTCTTCATCTGAGCATTACGTTTGCAAACTTCACAGTCTCAGTTTCGCTTTGTAAATACGATGAGTATGAAGAAACTGCCATGACTCTATAGCAGTGTTGGCGGTAACGCGTTACAAGTAACGGCGTTACCGGTAACGCGTTACTTTTTTCGGTAACTTAGTAACGTACTCGTTACAATTTAGAAACTGTAACGGGTAACGTACTTACGTTAACATTTTTCGGTAACGTGTGGTGTTACGTTACTCGTTACTTTTTCATCCTGGGGGTGCAGTCTTCTCAGAGCTCGCCCCGACAAATTCTTTTGTCGCAGCGTTGGACTGCTGTCGGCCTGCCAGGCATTGACCAAGAAAGCGTGGGCGGATCGCTTTTCTTTTTTGTGGAAATTGTTGGGACCAATTTCTTAAGACGCGCCGACTCCTTGTGTGGAGGTTTTGGCCATCGCCACACAAAGCTTGATGAAAGCCGCATAATTCGCCATGAGAAACTGTATACGCACATGCTTCTCGTGGAAGTGGATGTAGCAGGTGGATTGCTGGCACCTGCGCCTTTTCGTGCCCAAATGACAGGCCGGCCGAAGGGAAAGCGCAGGGGCTGGTTTTGCTCCATACCACGTGCTGGTCGTGGAAATTTTGTACGTGGGGGAAACAAAGAAAGGCTGCGACAACATAAAAACGATGCCAGCAAGTTCGCGTGACAAAGGAGTACACTCGCTGAGCATAAGGAGTACACTCGCTGAGCATAGCATGGTAAACGACCACCGCATCGAATTCGACAACTCCCACGTCGTCGACTTAAGCGGCTTTCTGTGGAATTCTGGCCGATCCAGGCTAAACTCCCTAGATTTTCCCTGTTCTTTCTTAAGTACCGACAACCATTGAAGCGCCGGCGACGAATCTCATTGGCTAACGCTCGTTTTCGGCAGCCATGTTCTTCCTAACTCTTTTCCAGCACCTGGTGAAACGCGTCCCCCTTCACTAATTACAGGGGGTTGACGGGAGGAGAAAGGCGCGTCGCGGTGGCATATTGTCCGCTGAAAGATGCGTGGCTAATGTACTTAGACGCACATGGCTTTGTAAATCTTCCAAGTTAGGAAGAAAATGGCGTCGGACGCCAGCTGCGCGTGAGAGAAGGCCGTGAAAGAGGCAGTTGTCGGTACTTAAGTAAAAGCAAAAAATCTAGGGACTATAATCCAGGCGACAGCCGGTAACGTCAACCGGTCTACAGGTGCGCTGCCGATCAAGAGTCTGCCTTATTGTGGAGAATTGGCGTGACCCCCGGCTGGAAGAAAACACTGAAAAAGAGTGCGAGCGGGACGCGAAACGTAGAACTTTTTCTTGTAACGCAAACAAATATTTTTTTTTACTCACTACCTTATTACAGGTAGCTACACGGCAGACATTACCGCAGTTAGTGTACTAATCGTGGTTATTGCAAACGGGTGATTCAACGAGAGATCGACACGGATCCGAAAACAAATATTTTAAGTTTAATTGAGTATTTTATATTTTATGCATGTCCCATGCCAGTAGCCCGAAAAGGAACTTAATTTCCTTATTAACTGCATAATTTACGAGGGAAAAATATCAAACACATTCAATCCGGAGGGACCAATTTCATTACCTGTCGTTCTCGAAAGTTCACGACGTTGTAGACAGAAATATTATCGTTACAAAGAAGATATTTTGTGTATGAAATGTATGCGCAACAAAGAGTAAAGTAACATTGTTTGAAACTTGTAGAGCTAAGGAAACTGTTTTTTGAAAAATGTCTAAATATGCGACGTTTTACAGTAGCTACAAAGTTGATAAGGCCTATCAACTTTGTTTAAAAAAATAAATTTTGCTTTTTCTATCTGCAACTGCAGCGAAGTTTCTGGTTATCGAACTCCTGAGCGAGTGAGGCTGATCTTGAACACCCTCACATAAACGCTCGCAATTTTTGCGGTAAATATGCAGGTTAAAGTGAACAAAAAATGCTTATGCACAGATATTTTTTTTACGTAACTAGCCCGTTTAAGCATTTCTTTATTACTACAAAATTCGCGCATTTATTTTGCTAGCAGAAGCACACCATCAGAATTATTGTAAATTTCTTGAGATTTCATTGATGCTTTCTTTACGAATAGCGTTGATGATTGACTCTCATATTCTGTATAATGTCACATTGACAAAAACGGCTTCACCATGTGTCAGAGTCAGAAGCCATCACACGTAACTCTAAAGGCCATTGCTGAGGTCCGGTACATTTGTGCAAGTAATACTCATTAGATCGGAATTTTGGGTATATTCGTTGTTTGGGTTAGAAGTTTTATGTGAAACAAATTTCAGATTTAAATTATTGCTATTGTGGGTTCGTGCAGCAAAGACACATCGATTATAATTTATGATTGCGGAGTAACGGCAGAGGTAACGTCCGTTACTTTTTTTCGATAACGGTAACGGTAACGCGTTACATTTTTTTGTAGGTAACGTAGGGCGGTGACGCGTTCCTTTTTTTATAGTGTAACGGGTAACGTATTTAGTTACTTTTTTCCAGTAACGCCTACAACACTGCTCTATAGTGGCGTACAACTTTAGAAGGCAGTGGCATTTTCTCCTCAAAGGCCGATGCACACGAGCCTCCACCAATTGGCGCGCACTTCAAGTGACGTCATAAGCCGGACGGCCGGTGACGCCGCCGACGGAGCGACTATTTCTTTAGTCGCGGAGGCAATTGGCTGTTGCGCTTCGGTCATCTGTGCGAAGCCTCTTCTGTATTCTAACGTTGTACCGGACTATAATACTTTAAATTCTCACTTATTAAACAAAACATGTGGCTGACAAAGCAAAGTACTTTGCGGAACTATTCAGGATAAGCAGGGTGCCAATTTCTTTACTGTTAGAGCGCTCTAATATAAACTCTTTCTAAAGAAGAAGCTCAAGTTCAGTCGATTAACACTTAAGGAAACCACATTGAGCAGGTTGTGTATAGTTATAACATTATAAATGACTACGAATTTATATGCGAGGTGTCGTTCCTTGCCCTCCTACTTTTCCCAGCTTGGGTGGGGGGTGGACGGAATTCTCCGCTCCAGTTCCTCCAAGTAAACAGCCTACGTAAATTGTGTAAGCTGAAATTTTCCTTGAAAAAATGTGGGCGATTATAACGTTAAACTACCCCGCATTGTTTCCTTCCGTATAGGTCGTTAGCTGTTAATGATTGGTCCAAATTTTTGGGGTTATGTTCAGAGCACCTGCTCGTAAAACGACTGCAACAACATGACGCGTAAGTGATCCACCGCGTTATTACCACTTACGCATGACTACGTAAAAAATAAATAATGATGAACTATTTTCAATACGCCGTATTGTTTGTCATTGGTTCTTCGCTATTCGTCAAAAATTTTCAATGTGCCATAAGATCGCCTCTTTGTTACGCGACGTCACAAAGTCTGCGAAAATTCCTGGCGTTAAAATGAAGTGTGCACAATAAGCGGCACATTACTGTGCTGAACAATAACTCTTTTTTTTTTTTCGGAATAGCCAGACAGTGTCTCTTTCTGAACGTAATTTAAGAAGGCTGCCCGCCAATCACATTGGCAGCAGCTGCTTATAGCAGCGGGCGAGATGGATTCATACGTGTATAATAGATACATTCAGTTGTAGTACAACGATGTTGAGCTGTTTTTGCGAGTGTATTCTCTGTGAACCCATCGTTGCTGACAAAGAGGTAGAGAGAGAAATAAAAATTATTTGGAACATACACAATCCTTTGTAGGTGGGCAGCCTTCTTACTCCAGAAAATCGTGGACGCTGATCATCTCCCTGGTGAGGTAGATCAAGTAACGGGGCAAACTTGAAAGCTGGGCTTCTCAATGTGCTTGAGTCCACTGCCTTGTTACAAGCCGCCATGATCGCTGCAGGCTACCATATGATAAGCCAAGGGAAGCAGGCTAATCGGAGACTAAAGTGGGAATCTATTTTAGCTGTCCTGGCAAGACACAACTGAAATACTGGGCACTTCTGCACACTCATCAACTCACAGCAGCTTGAATATGGAGCAGTGGCGATGCTATTCGTTTTCAAATAAAGAAACTGAATTTCCTGAAAAAGGAGAGCGTTTGATCGGCCTATAAATATAAAACGTTTACTGGTTCCCGCCCATATTTGTGTCGCGGATTACTTATATTTCAGGCCAGGCAGAACAAAATAAAATCATGACAGATTGCTGTAATGTTGCTGCTGTGCGACAGCCGGCTCTGCAATGCTCGAGCCCAAGGCGCGCAAGCGTGGAATAGGCAGGCCGCAGCGCAGGTAGCCTACAGAGCGTGGTCATGACACACGGAAGACAGTCGTCACAGCAGAATCGTAGGACAAATTTTGTTACATAATTACGTTATTGCTGCGTTCAAGTAAAACTTTGCCTGACTTGTTAGTTTCCCAGTTTGCAGCCGACAATAATCACTGTCGAAAGTGGGGGGGGCTCCGCCCCCCTAACATGTCTGAGTGGGGGGGCTAGAGCCCCCCTTGCCCCCTCGGTAGATACGCCTATGAATACACGTCATCAAGTGCCTCTAACTTCAAGTTTCAACTCGGCCTCTCGTTGCTCTCGTCAACTTGACTAGAGAATTCCTGGGTACACCACGGCGCTAGTTTTGCTCAGCAGACAAGGTAGCCAACATGAAACATGCTTACACCGCTATCATTGGGCGATGTTTAGGTGCCTTTTTAGCCTCGTGCTCGGCGGGCGGCTTTCACAGAGATATGCGTTCACGGGATAGCGCCGATGAGGCTTATTCTGCGCGCTTTTGATTAATAATTCGGCGTTCATGAAAATGAAGGATCACCCCGTCTAATAAGTGTGGCGCAGAGCTGTCATTGGGTCTGGCTGTTGCGCGTTGCTGTACTTTTGAATGACTGCGATAACCGATGCCGATGCGATTACTACTGGCGATGTGCTGGCTGTGTTGTGCAAGCGCTAGTTCAAAACGAGGTGGTCATCGTATGGTTGCACCCCTCTGGCATTGGCGCCATTCTGTGCGTATGTATTCGCGCGAATGTCGTTCAAACGTTTCATTAACTATTGTTGGCGCATAGGCTGAATGGACTGATATAACCAATTTGACTTTTGTCAGGCTTTGAAATGCCATTTGCACGTCAACGTGGTGTATGCTCACAATTCTTAGCAAACATCTACTGGTGTATGTATGTGAAGAAGTGCACAATTTAGTACAACGGGCAATCGGAAAGTATTTGCAAATTGTTCAAAGGACTCAGTGCTATGGCTACGGTATTGCACTGCTGACTGCAAGTTCGTGGGTTTTTTTTTTTTTTTTGAGACTTTTGTTGTTCTTATACCATGCAGCCATTTCATATCTTGCCATCATAGTTGCACCCCCCCCCCCCCCACGAAGTGATTTATGTGCTGCATTTCTTTCTTTGCAATGCCAAAACCTGGGCAACGGCTCTAATCAGCTGATTTGGCTGAACAAGGGCACACTGGAAAGTTTCATAGTGCAGCCATGTTTGATTAGACGGACGAGCATTACAAAAGACATCGGAACATGTGTATGACCTGATTAATCTCAATTTGCAAAATTTTTCACATATTCCTATGATATTTACGTATCTTCAATAACATTGCATCCTGATCGTGCAGAAATAAAAACATGCATTTGGTTATGAAAAAGAAAATGGTGAAGCATGCACTAAGTCTTGAAACGCAAGACTTGAAACGGCGAAACTGGACGATTCTGAAGACTAATCCAGTTGCTTCTAGGTCGTTCCTAGGCTTAGCTAGATGATGCTAAGTTGTTGCTACGTGGATTCTCAGTGTGGTTCGAGTTAAGCCACAGACAGTCACAGACGCTGTTGTAGTGACACAGATGCACACTTGATGCCAACAAAGGAATGCCCCTTTATTCACCGAACGCGCACGTTTAAGTAGCTTTCCCTTTTGCCTGCAGTGGCGCTGCTGCGGCTGTTGATGTTGGCACGTTGACACAGAACTCTTTTCTCCCCTCCCTTTTTTAATTGTAACCCCACTGATCAGGCTGCTGTCGCTCTTGCGTGCTTCTCCGGAAAGGGACCGGTCGAGGGGGTTCTGTATCGGTTACGTCTGGTTCGCCGTGCACTCTTAAAAAAAGTTAGTAAAAAGGTTGTAACTGCAAGCAAATAGGTAGTAACTGCGGCGGTTACTAACTTTCTTGGACCGTTACTAACCTTTTGCTACCTGTTTACTACCTACGTTAGTAAACAGTTACTACCTGCAACCGTTGCTAACTTTTTCCTACCTGTTTACTACCTACGTTAGTAACTGCAAGCAAATAGGTAGTAACTGCAGCCGTTACAAGCTTTCATGGACCGTTACTACCTCTTTCCTACCTGGCCGTTAACTATACTTAATCTAAAATTGTAGTTAATACCTATTGTGTTAATTTATAACTGGAATCGTCTCGACACATCATTTTAGATCGAAAACTTGTGAAGAAAATGTCCATGGATCAAGAAAAAAATATAAATTTTCTTTTTAAAATTACGCAACCGTGATTTCTAAGCATCATTCTCCTATTCTGAAAACGGAGGAGCAAAAGTTAATGAAGTGTAAGCAAGTGCTATATGCGTTTTAGTACACAATATAAATTCCAACAAGCTAGCATGAGAGGCGCATGTGAAAGAATCACAGGTGGTTAAAATTAATCCGGAGTCCCTCACTATCCGACGCGTCTCATAATCATATTGTTGTTTTGGCACGTGAAATCCCACATATGATTATTAGCTTTTTACTGTCTATGTACTAGCACAGGAATTCATTGAAATGCACTTAGGCTATGTTAGTCGGCTTAGTACCTTGTCTCGGCCGCTGTACATAATGCTTTTTTGCGGCAGTTTTATAGCAAATAGACATGACATATTGTTTCTTTTAATACGGTTGGTTAAAAGTCTTGTGCTACGTCCCCAAGCGCACATATTCAGGTAGTAGGGTAGGGTACTTTAGGGACGCATTTTTTGATAATTCATCGTGAAACACAGGTGCTCACCGGTACCAGTCGTGCATCTCCAATGTAGGGGCTATAAATACCCCAGAAGTCGCTTAGTAAGTACTGTCGCGTAGTGAACTTGTTGTTGCATCTGTGTATTCTTCTAGTTCATGACACTCCACGCAAGATAAGCCGAAGTTGTTTCGTAGTGTGGCATTGTGAATTTGATCACTGTTAATAATGTGGCAAAATGAACACGTTATTATCAGTTACTACCTTTTTTTTACAACCTTTATTTTACTACCTACGGTTAGTAACGGCTAGGGTAGTAACAGTTACTAATTGCTGTTAGTAACGGCAAAGGTAGTAGCAATTACCACCTTTGCCGTTACTAACTCCACTTACTAACAGGGTTGTAACGTGTGACAAGCCGTTACAACCCCAAAGTTAGCAAGTACTACTACCTTTTTTTTTAAGAGTGTGGTCTGGGCTTGTTGCTCGTGGCGATGCTGGCTCTGGCATTTTGTCTTCGACACAGGGAGATGGTGCAGACTCTCGCGAGGTAGGTCCCGTTGGAGTTGAGTCAAGGGGCCTGGCGTTCTCACTTGAAAGTGGCCGCCAAATTCTGGGGAGGGGCACTGGGTGGTGAATCTCTGGCTCTTCAGCGACAGGAAACGTTGCCTCTACTATATGATCTGCGAAATGCTCTTGATTTTCTATGTTCACCATTTATGTCACAGCACTGATTCGTCTGATGATGACTCCAACCATCCATGCAGGGTCACATGGTCTAGTTCCTTTCACCCGCACCCTGTCACCTTCTCTAAACTCATGCCAGCGGGCAACAGTCGGCTGGGCTTGCCGTCGCTCGTGGTTCTCCAGGAGGTTGTGGAACGGTGCAGCAACATTAGCCGTGTCCTTGGAGTCCGTGACAAGAACAACTCGGCCAGGGTTTTTCCAGTTGCAGCACGTGGCGTGTTCTGGTAGTGGAAGAGAAACTGGTCTACGTGATGTTGAATGGACTTTGAAACTCCCATTCGATGTTCACCCTTCAACTGTCTTTCTCATTTTTTCTTCATGGTCTGAACCAGGCATTCTGCAGCTCCATTAGACGCCAGATAATAAGGTGGTGTCGTCTTATGGCAGATTCCGTTGGATGAGAGGAAAGCTGCAAATTCCAATGACACGAACTGCGGGCTGTTGTCGGTGACGACCTCTTCCGGCAGGCCAAAAGCCGCGAAAAGAGTTCGTAGTTTCTCCACTGTTTTGGCTGCAGTTGTAACAGACATGCAGATAACCTCTATCCATCTCGAGTAAGTGTCCACAAGAACAAGCAACCACTGAAAATTGCAGTACGCAAAGTCACGATGAAGTCTTTGCCATCGTCGCGTCGGCCACTGCCACGAAATGATAGGCAAGCGTGGCGCAGCATTCTGAGTTAACTGGCAGCTTGCGCACTCCCTCGCAGCTTTTTCAAAGTCTTCAGTTTGCTTAGGCCACCAGACATGGCTTCGTGCAAGCATTTTCGTGCGTGTCTCTCCCGGATGCCCTTCATGCAAGAGTTTCAGTACCAAGCATTTCAAAGAATTTGGCACGAGCCCCCGCTTGCGCCGTGTGATACAGCCTTTGTCAATAGACAGCTCATAACGTCTAGAGAAACAAGGCAGACCAGCTTCTTGTATTACTTTAGAAGGCCATCCGTGCTTTGTGTACAGCAATACCTTCGACAATACTCGGTCTCGGCTAGTTTCCTTGCGGATATTATCAGCCGATACAGGCAGCTCGCCTGTCACCGAAAAGAACGCCAGAGACAGAAATTCACGCTGAAACCAAGCGTCCGCAATCTCATTGATCTACGAGCACGTTGTCGTTGGCAGAGGCCTTCCATCGCTTCAGGGTCTTCTCGCAGCCGCCGTTGCCCTTCCCGTTCCCTAGTATTCTCTCGATAGAAGTACTCGAGGTCTTTGACTCGCCACCGCTGCTTTGCAGCCATTTGTTGAGCTAACTGTTGCCTTCTTCATTTTTAGTGGACCAGTGGTGAGCAGTGTGATTTGCCCTATCTCTGTGGCACATACCCGTTTATGATGATGATAGTTTCCTGATAGGCCACACACACAAATTACGGCTAGCTATAACAGCTTCGCTGTTAAAAGGGAGCGAATTAAAGTTAATGGGATTTGGCACTTGGAACATTGTCGCGAATGCTCTTTCCCAGTGAGTGTGCTCGTTTTTGTTTTTTTTACTGGTCATCCAGCTGGCATTCTGCCTGAGCCGCGTGGCAAGCCAGGCCGACGCCTTGCCAAGCTTGTCGGCTGTACTTTAATTTTTTTGCCACGCCTCTTGTGCGCGGCAGCAGAAGCTTTCATCCTCAAAAGCAAATCCCGCAGGGCACATGTGGTGGCCGCGTAGCTCTGCATTCAGAGAGCTCAGAAGGGCAGAACATGTGGCATCTGTTTCCGCCATTGCACAAAGTCGCTGCAGCTCTCTCTTGTCCACTGGATGCTTGGGCTGTTCTTCCAGGTCCTGCAGAAAGAAAGATAGAAAACATGAATGGCATCACACACTTGCTAAGTACCCATTCGTTTAGGAGAAAAGTGCCATTTATAAGTTTGCCTTTTGTCTAAAATTCTGACATTTTAAAGTGTGCAGAAAAAAATGTTTTAAAGGGATCAAGTGATGCTGATAAATCAATCTGGAACAGTGTTTTGCTATTTTGCCGCTATAGCTTTGTTATTTGAAGAGAATAATAATCAAGAACAAAGTTTCATTTCTGATATGTAAACACCTGAATGTCAATATGGTGTCACTGGCTTCACAGTCTTTCCATACACAGTTTTTATTGACGTCACCGTGATAGCCATCTTGGAGTACTAGCTGGTTGAGATGCTGCGGAAACTCTTACTCAAACGCACGGAGAAAAAAAGGGCGACATCAGATTAGTGCCGGTGCTCCCTCGCATTCCTTTGTGTTCCCCCTTGGCACGGCTGGCGAACAGAAGAACGCGGGGAGAACACAAAAGAACTCGGGGACCCAACGACAGTGTGTCCTTCCCCGCACTGACACTCTGTAATGAGATAAAAAGTCACAGTGGCCGCCATGTTGAGGTACCCAGCACAGAGAACCTGTCTGTGACGTCACGTAAAAAATATGTATTGTGTGTTTTGGCAAGATTGGCGCAAACTTGTAATGTTAAGCCTCTGGCTCTTTACAATCTAATTAATTTTTACCAATAAAGAGTTCTGTAGGTTTGCTCAGAAGCCATCAAAATAAATGAAACGAGCAATTTAGTGCAGGAGCCTCAAAATGACCTCGCCAGCTGCATTTTGTGTCGCTGCTAGAGTGGTATTTTTGGTACTGTAAAGGGGTAATATGCACATTGGTCATCATAGTCAGGCTATTCTATGTTCATAGCAGGATGGAGGCCTTTCCTGTCTTGTACGAAAAAAAATCAATTTTTTTAATGTCCCATTGAAAGAGTCACGGCACAATATTTTCTAGTCCTCATTTTGTGCACACGCAAGCAGTATTTGTTGTTTTAGTTTTTTTGTATCACTCACTGCATGAGCAGTTCCTGCAAGCTTGGGTAGCACATGCTATAACAACCATGAAAGCTTCTGTTCACGCTCATACATGTTATTTAATACACTGATTCTTAGAACTCTGCTCATATATTGTGGGACTGAACTGGAACATGAAATACCTCTTGCTGTAGACTGTTGTTGGAAGGTACTTCTGTTATTTCCATTGCCTCAATGGAGATGGGGCTTGCTTGTGTTGCTGCCATGCTGGTGGGCCCAGGATGAGTGGAGGGTGCATGGCATTGAAGAGATCCAAAAGGCCCGAAAAACTCTGCTGGAGGGCACTTTTCGCCAAGTGCCAGGTGGCCCAATTCACTGCAATCTGTCGGTGTGAGGGCAGGGCTGTTGGGGAAAGGGCCTCCAAAGTTTTTCTGAACAAGGGCTTGGTGTTTGCAGAAAGCACCTTGCCTTCCTACCCAACAGGTGCACAATCCCACATCAGCCCTTACCTCATACATTCCAGTGCCAGAAGAGCTTGGCACACTGTAAGCATTTTCTTCAATTTTGATTACAGAATTTGGGGAAATACTTAAGGTTTTTTTGGAGCTGGTGCTCAAAGCCAATTCTGTGTGAAGGTTCCCGATTATGTGCATGGTGCAGAAGCCTCGTTTCAAAATATTCTTCCCAATTGGTAATTATAAATTCAGTAAGGGCCACTGCATTATAAGCTTTTGTTCTGCTGAGGATAACATCCTTCAAAATGCGTATAGATGCCACAGAGTAGTTATTGTTGTTTTGTCCTCTTGTGACAATGCCAGCATGGTAAAAGAGCACCCACTCATGTTTCCGCTCCAGAAAGCCTGACTCTTTCAACATAGGATGTATGAGGTAAAGATTGCAGGTGCGCAAACGCTGCCTCCAGCTCATCCTCGTCATTTGCACAAAGGATCTGAAATAAAATGAAATACTGATGTCTACTGTACAGCTTTCAAAGTGTGTGGGTTAGGCTTGCTTGCTAATTTTAAAGAAAGCTGTATTCTTGCAAGAAGTTCTTTATATAAAGAGCTAGTTGTGGCCCAAATTTGTTTCACCCATATACTCTATAAATGTGCTTTGTTTTTATTGCGTAGCTGTAATTCTCATCAGTCTGTGGTATGTATAAATGCAATTTCACTTTTCATTCATTTTTCGAACTTATTAATTTGGTATGTTGATATCATGTGTAACTTATGATAAGCATATGTAATATAATTTTAATGTTACTTCAGTGAGTGTTGCCGCTAAAGTGAAACTGTCATTGTGAGTACAGAATAGTTAACCCTTTGACATGCTATGTACACAATTGTGTACACCACTTGTTTTTGCTATTTGTATTAACTAGAGGCTAAGAAAGAGCGAAATATATCGAGTTTTGGTTGAACTGAACCTCCTGCATAATGAGTTTGTCTTCATTTAACTTCATTATGCATTGTAATGTTGCATATGATCACTTTGCTGACCGCACTACCACGTTCGACGAGTCGTTTGACGTGCCGCTTGCTGCTAGTCATGTGAAAAGTATTAATTTTTCTTTGCTCAATCTAGACTAGAGGTGTGCACGGGCTCCGGGTAGCCCGAAAGCCCGAGCCCGACCCGGCCCGCGGGCCGGGCTCGGGCGGGCCGACGCATTTCCACCTCGGGCCCGGGCCGGGCTCGGGCTACTTAGAGTTTTATCGGGCCGGGCTCGGGCCGGGCGCAAAGCCCGACTCAAGCTCGAAATATAAAAAATGAGCGGGAATCGTTTTCCAGCACCAATACAGCGTCTTTTCCGTGACCGCCCTTTACCGCTTTTCCTTTCCATTCGCTACTTTAAAGAAAAGGGGAGCTCTCCAATTATCTCTCTATGGAATCGTCCGCCTGTCCATCTGAAGTTTTATACCCCGGTCACACTGGCAAGTTTAGTGTCATTTTGAGCGAGTGCACTTACGCCCCCAGAATGGCACTTTGGCAGCGCGCTGCTACACGAGGAAGGGAAGTGCACTTTGAAAATGATTGTAATGGCGATGGGTACTTAAGTAGCACAATAGTTATTTGTTATTTCAGGCAATGTTTCTTAAGTAATACTGTGTTACAGCTATAACCACCCCTTAAAGTAAAATTTACGTACAAACGCGGCGGCTGCAGCCATTGCACGGCGTGCGCTGGGCATGTCCCTGGCGGTCGTGGCTGTAAACTGCCCGAGAACGAGAATAGCAAAGTAGTTATTTGTATTATAGTATGTTTTAATACATAAGAATATTTCGAATAAAGAAAACGATAGTTCAAAAATGCTATAGGAACTCGGCTTCGGATAATAACTTATTTATTTTCGAGCCACTGCTATCGAGGCTAGGCACTCCGTCTCGGCGAAGTGAGTCTGGCGAACGCACTCGCCGGCAAGTGCACTTTGCAGCGAGTGTCACTAAACGTTCCCGTGTGACAGCGCGCGAATGGCACTAGTGGCGAAGTGCACTCCCTCAAAGTGCACTTAAGTTGCCCCGTGTGACAGGGGTATTAGTCTTCTGGAAAAACAAGCAGCAGAGATATCCCAAGCTTGTCAGGCTGGCAAAAAGATATTAGCAATTTCGGCGACGAGTGCAAGCAGCGAACGCAACTTCAGTTCGGCGGGCTACATAAAGCAAAAGCGCCGCACTTCGTTGAAGCCGCAATCGTGGGACTGCTTGCTGTTTTGCACGACAGTTTGTAATCTGTGTAATAGAGACTGTTCGTCGTGTGTCGTTTGGTCATATTCGATATGCTCAATAAAATGCCAAATTACCGGAAAACGATCTTTTGTTTTCGCAGCGAACCTTCAAAACGCCGGGCCGGGCCGGGCCGCGCCGGGCCCGGGATTGTGTTTTCGAACGTCGGGCCGGGCCGGGCGGTGTCGCAGCCCTTTGCCGTCGGGCTCGGGCGGGCCTTCGACAAAGTCAGCGGGCCCGGGCCGGGCTCGGGCTCGGAAATACGGCCCGTGCACAGCTCTAATCTAGACATAACCAAAAATCAACGCGCACTATATTTCTAGCCTCAAATTTCATTCTATTTATGTCAAAACATAGCATCAGTGACTTCAGAATAAACAGATATTTAATTACAACATAATTAGGATTAGTTGCTATAACACACATAAATGAACATATTATGACATTATTTTTGCTGCAATAGAATGTTGAGTGGCTTGAAATAACGTTGTATTGATTTGACACATTTACAGACAGTTCTTCATAGGCGGCGTCTGAAAGGTTTAAGAACACTATTTCTGGCAAGTTGTAAAGTTAGACGCTAGAAAACAGGCCAGGCTATAGACAGTCAGGATAAAACGTAAATTATCAGTAGTACTCGCAAACAGTGACGCAGGTTTAGTAAAAAAAAACATGAAGTCAGTATAGAGCGAATAAATAAACCTTAAGTCGCCTGACTTATTACTGGCAGTTAAAGTTGGAGGTGCGGAAATACACCAACAATAAACAAACCCTTCGAAGCCTGATCAAATCTAATAAGAAAGAGAACATGAACGTTTAACTAAAGAGGTCAGATAGGATTCCCTGAATTGTCAAAGATAATCAACTGAAGCAAGGGATATTCGGCATTATAATGCCACAAAAATACAGTACACTGCTAAAAAAGAAAGCAGCATTAAATCAACCAACAAATCAATTCAAGAAATCTTGTGCTACAATGCTCGGAAAATGATAACATTTACAGGGAAATAGAGACAGTGCACTGGTTGAACATCCGCTGAAGGCTGGAGTGAGTAATGTGTATTGGAGTGTAACCGAAAAAAATCCATTGTACAAGTAAAGTTCAGGAACATGAGGCAGACATTTGCAGATGTGCTAATTCCTTTGAGTACTCGGCATGTGCACTTCAGTTTTAGTGTAGCCAAACTTTCAACTCCATGAAATTTGTTCCCCCCCTCCCAAGCACTCCTGCATATAAACAAGTTATTTTCACGAGTTATATAGGCACAAGGTGACTAATCAGAAATGCAGAAAGGCTCAAATACCTTTTCACTAGAGCTCCTTTTTTAAGAGAAAAGTTTGTAAACAATGTGTGTGGTCTTAGGGTGCACATTGCTTCTGATATTCACTGGAAACTTCATATGTAATCTGATGACTGAACTTTTATTAGCATGAAGAGTGCCCAGTCTGCGAGCGTGCTGTATACAGCTGATCAGTGTTGTAGGCGTTACTGAAAAAAGTAACTAAATACGTTACTCGTTACACTATAAAAAAGGAACGCGTTACCGCCCTGCGTTACCTACAAAAAAAATGTAACGCGTTACCGTTACCGTTACCAAAAAAAAGTAACGGACGTAACCTCTGCCGTTACTCCGCAATCATAAATTTTATCAACGTGTGATTGCTGCAGGAACCCACAATAAGAATTTTTTAAACCTCAAATTTATGTTTCACATAAATCTTCTAACCCAAACAACGATTACACCCAAAATGCTGATTTAAGGAGAGAGAGAGAATAAACATCTTTCATACGGTAATATTTAAGCGTCGTCTTCGGGGTGGCCTCCCCCTTGCAGGAAACCATAGGCTTTCGCCGCGTCGACAGCCCTCGCTATCAGCTGGCGCAGGTCTTCGAGGGTGTGGCTGGCTAAGGCTCGCTCCAAAAGCTCAGGCGTGTAGTCTGGGTTGGATTATGCGCACGAATGTACCAGGCCTTAGCAATGTTATAGTGGCTTAAAGTTGCTTGTAGAGTTACGCGTCATGGCTTCTGATTCTGGCACATGGTGAAGCCATATTTCTCAATTAGAGATTATACACAATATGAGATTCAATCATCAACGCTATCCGCAAAGAAATCATGACTGAACTCTCGAGAAATTTCCAGTAATTCTAACGGCGTGTTTCTAGTGGCAAAGTAGATGCGAAAATTTTGTAGTAGTAAAGAAATGCTTCAATGGCTTAGTCACGGGAAATAATATCTGTGCATAAAGATTTTTTGTTCACTTTAACCTGTATAATTACCGCAAAAATAGCGAGCGTTTATGTGAAGGTGTTCAAGATCAGCCTCGCTCGCAAAACTTAGCTGCAGTTGCGGATAGAAAGAAGCAAAACTTATTTTCAAAAAGTTGATAAGCCTTATCAACTTTGTAGCAGCTATAATACGATTTCGCACATCTAGACATTTTAAAAAAACAGTTTCCTTCGCTCTACAAGTTTCGAACAACGTTACTTTACTATTTGTTGCGCACACATTTCATACACAAAATGTCTTCTTTTTAACGGCAATATTTGTGTTTTACGTCGCCGTGTACTTTCGAGAACGACAGGTAATAAAATTGGTCCCTCCATAAGTTAGGCATTTTCTCCCTCGCAAATTATGCAGCTAATAAGAAAACTAAGTCCCTTTGCGGGCTGTTGAGTGGTATGTGCACAAGATGTAAAATACCCAATCAGATCTAAAATATGCATTTTCGGATCCGTGTCGATTTCTCGTGGAACCACTCGTTTGCGATAACCATGATTAAGAGTCTAACTGCGGCTATGTCTGCCGTGTAGCTACCTAGCTGTGATCGTGGTTAGCCCGTAACCGTAGTTTGCTTAACCGCGGTTAAGGCTGTTCGTGTGACAGCGGTATTAATGGGCTTTAGTTGAAACCGAGGGACGCCAACAAAGGTAAGGAGTAAAAAGATTTTTTTTTTTTTGCGTAACAAGAAAAATCCGACGTTTCGCGTCCCACTCGCATTCTTTTTTCAGGGTTTTCTTCCTGCCATGCAGTCACGCCTATTCTCCATGATGTGAAGAATTCCGTTGAGGCAGACTCTCGATCTGCAGCTCACCTGTAGACCAGTTGACATTACCGGCTGTCTCCTGAATGGGCCAGGATTCCACAAAAAGCCGCTTATAGTAATTGGCCTCTAAGTCGACGACACGGGAGTTATCAAATTCGATGTGGTGTTCGTACACCACGTTGTGCTCGGCGAGTGTACTCTGTCACTCGAACTTGCGGACGTCGTTTTTATGTTGTCGCAGCCTCTCGGGGAAAGTCTTTGTTTCCCCCACGTACGAAGCGTCACGATCAGCACATGGTATGGTCTAGACAAGCCCTTGCGCTTTCTCTTCGGTTGGCCTGTCTTTTGGGCACGAAAAGGCGCAGGTGCCAGCAAGCAATCCACCTGCTACAATCCACTTCCACGAAAAGCGCTTTCTCATGGCGGATTCCGCGGCTTTCTTCAAGCTTTGTGTGGCGACAAGCGATTCCGCCCGGGCATACTTTGTCAATGCCCGGCAAGCCGAACGCAGTCCGACGCTGCGACAAAACAACTCGTCGGGGCGAGCTCTAGGAAAATGGCACCTTTTGCAGGATGAAAAAGTAACGAGTAACGTGACCCCACACGTTACCGAAAAATGTTAACGTAAGTACGTTACCGTTACAGTTTTGAAATTGTAACGAGTACGTTACTAAGTTACCGAGAAAAGTAACGCGTTACCGGTAACGCCGTTACTTGTAACGCGTTACCGCCAACACTGCAGCTGATCATGCGTATTCGAGAACAAGGCAATGTATGCGCCAGTGACAAATACACGTAGGCATGCAAGGGAAAAACGGTGGTTGAAACGGCCTCCAACCGAACCTGAGAAAGTGGGACGAAGGCCGTCGGACCTTCGGCTCCCTCTATGAAACGGCAAACTGGTACTTGGCCCCAGCTATGTACTCGTTCAACGCAACGTGTAAAGATAAATGCTGTTTTCGCATGTGCTTTTGAAACCTTTCAGAATAAGCGCGGTAAGATGACGTGCGCAGCTCTCGCCTGAATAACGCGAGCTGTGCCCGCGCATTACATGCATACATTGTTGATTAATGTATGCATGTTCATCAATGTGGCGTAAGCATTGACATGTGCTGCTTCGAATGTGCTTCAAAACGCTCACGACGCGTAGAGCTCGCGGCGGAATGGACCAAATTGTACGTCGGTAACCTTGCGAAAAATACATACGCTTTATTGTAGGCACGCTGAAATGCCCCTGTAATGCTGGCATCGACGAATGGAAGCTTTATATGCAAGATTAGGGGTCTTCGAAGCGCACAAAACGCGCTAGTCACGGTATATAAGAGCGTGCAGCGCGCGGTAGGAATAAACAGTATTTCTCACCCCGTGCATTCACTACATACACATTAATATATGCACGATGCTTGGTATCCGCGCAATTTCGGCGAAGTAACCGTGATGCATGGAGCAGCGCTGAAGGTGATGTTATTTTCCTGCGGCAACTACGAGCGGAAGAAAGTCACAACCGAAATGCAGCAGCTTTCATGACGCTCTGCCGGCTCCGGAACTTATATACTCACCAAATGAAAATGTCAACACAACACGAAGGCACAACAGCGAAAAAAGCAAAGTACCTCAGAGCGATTGGTAGATATATAAACCGTGAAATTTCAGCGCGAACGTGGTGGTGCTGTGGTGTAGCGGTAACCGTGTCAGCTTTCAATACGTGCGTCCCGGGTTCGAATCCGCTGGTGTGTATTCGAAGCGTGTTTGTGTCATGTATGAGTGTTACTGAGTTATCAATTGTCTTCTAATATGTCAGGATGATACCTGGTGAAATTGTAGATCACAAAGCGTTAATATGGTCGAGTTATCTCATTTTTCTTCCGCAACCGCTTTTGGGCCGCATAACCACAGGCCGCCCATAGACAAGAAATACCGACTCGGATCCCGACGCCGCGACGTTGTCGTCACGTGTAAGTTTAGGCCGTACCTAGCCAGGAAAAACTTGACTTAAAATCCTGCTTATCTTGCGTCACGCCAATTCAGGGGGCCCCGTAGAAATGGGCCGCTTGCTCTTGGCGCCGCATATGGAGCCGCCTAACGAACGGTCTAGCAGCGGCCAAAATTTGACTGGATTTCCTGCTTGCACGCGTGGAATCTAGCCCGGATTTAATTTATAGTGTAGGTTTAGAAGAGTTAAACCTCAGCCACCTTTTTTCAAAAAAAGAGGGGCTCTGCAGCACTGCGAACCAGCGCCGCCTGGAAAGGTCTTCCTGTCTGTACATCCCATATATTCGCAGCGTAGCGCGATAGGAAGAAGCTAATCGCAAGCGTGGGAAAAAATGAAGCGGCGATGAACACTAGTCCGGGATGCAAGTGTGTTACTGCGCCTTCAATCGATCTCCAAAAAAAAAAAAAAGAATTTGATTTTTTTAAGCAAGGCCCAGTGGTCACTCGACGGGAATCATTCTAGAATGACTTCTTGATCTCGTAAACAAAATAATTCGCTATCTATTCGAATCGTTATCTTAACGTTCTATGCACGCACGCAGCTCTGCGAATTCAAGCGCATTCGTCCTGTACAACGGGTCCGCGTGCGTTGCTATCTCTTCTATACAGTATATATGTGCCACTTCGGAAAGTGAAACGACTGTTGAAAGGTAGCGATGTATCCACGTCGTTCTTTTTCTTGGTGTCCGCTATAAAAGAGAACATGAATTAACATGCCCAAGCATACGCATTTTGTCAGCAAGCGTTGACGTTGAAACATGCGGCCTTCGAAACCGTCGTGGCAGCTAAGCGACTGAGGTTCTCATTGATCTGCTAAGCTGGAAGTCGCGGGTGCGATTCTCGACCACGACGGAACAAACTGGGAGGACCGAAATGCAAAGACGAACGGGCAGTTACATATTCAGCCACCCTTTAAAAAACTCCAGGTGACGGAAAGTAATACAGAGCCCCCCACCCCTTCCCTCCCTCCATCCCCTTACAACCACGGCGTGCCTCATAATCCTATTGTGGTTGGGGCGCCTAAAACCTAAGTAACCCTGTCTACGTCATGCAGCGCAGATCGCATACTTATGCGGCCGCGAACAAAACGAGAAGCCGGCGAAGCGGCGCGCGTGCTGACTTTGAAAGCAAAGGCAGCAGCCAACTCTAGAAACAAGCAACTGGGGAAAACGACAAACACTTTTTTATTCTTCAAAACTTCGTTTCGTGGCACCATAATGACCAAAATATGATTAGTTCTTGTTCGTGGTGCAAAGCATCCATGTCGGTGGGTGGTTGTGGCGGTTGTAGTGATCGCGAGGTTGTGTGGATTCAAGAGCAGTCCATGCGAGCTGGGTCGTGGCGGTTTTAGTGGCGATCACGGGGTTCGGGGAGACTGAAGAGAACTCAATAGGAGTTGGTTCGAGGCTGTTATACTGCTGATCACGGGGTTGGGGAGATTGAAGAACACGCGAGTGTGCACACAACACGCGCGTGGAATTATCTCACAAGCAAGTCACCGAGCATGCTTATGGGGCATGTGACACCATCACATCTTACAGCCCGCCTTGATGTGTGTCATCACCTCCTGAGAGAGCTGGTACACCTCGTGGCGTAGAACGCTGGTGTCGTATTCCAGCACGGTTTTCTCCGCCTTGAGCGCGTTAACTTTGGCTTCGAGCTCGGAGTCTCGGTCGAGCTTTCGCTGGCGGCACTTATGTGCGGCGATTCGATTCCTCTCCCTCCTTTGTTCCAGCCTGATCCTCTCTCGGCCGCCCATGCTGATGGGCGATTGTGGCGGCGTGGACCTCAGTCGAGGCACCGTTTGCGGCGAGGACGATGAAGTACGACTGAAACTGTCGTTTGAGGTCGAGTCGACCGAGTGGGACGAGTCCGGGCCGGACGTGGCGTGCTGGTGAAGCGCGAGCTGTGGCGGCTGCTTGGGGAAGCCACTGAGGCACTGCTCCCCTTCCTCGCTCATGGTAAACATAAACAGCTTACTCACCGTCGAATCCTGTCCGAGGCGCTCGAGCTCGGGCGTCGAGAGCGCCAACTTTCGCAGGTCTGGAGACGTGAGCAAGCTCGAACAGCGCGCCTGTTTGCTGCTGCGTTGGCATGCCACAGGGCTTTCTAAGTCCAGGGCCATGCTCCGCTTGCGCGAGACCAACTCTTCGCAACTCAAAAGCTGCTCCTTCAGCGTTGGCTGATACGTCGCTGTCGGTTGTTGGCTGGTGCCATCGCTACTCTTCTCGTCGAAGCCGACGGACGACAGCGGTGGTGTGCCGCCAAGTCGAGGCACCGTTTGTGGCTCGGACGATGAAGGATGACTCGAACTGTCGTTTGAGGTCGAGTCGACCGAGTCGGACGTGTCCGGCCCGGACGTGGTGTGCTGTTGAAGTGCGGGCTGCGGCGGCTTCAGCTGGAGTTGAGCGAGCGTATCGGGAAAGCCGCTCGGGTACTGCTCCTCTTCCTTGGTCATGGTAAGTAAAAACAGCCTACTCACCGTCGAATCCTGAGCGTTGAGAGCAATGATGAACCGCTCGAGCTCGGGCGTCGACAGCATCAGCATTTGCAAGTCCGGAGACGTAAGTAGGCTCGAACAGCGGGCCTGTTTGGTGCTGCGTTGGGATGCCCCAGGGCTGCCTAAGTTGAGGGTCATGCTCCGCTTGCGCAAGACCAACTCTTCGCAACTCAACAGCTGCTCCTTCAGCGTTGGCTGATACGTCGCTGTCGGTTGATCGCTGGTGCCATCGCTACTCATCTCGCCGAAGCCGACGGACAACGGTTGTGTGCCGTCCGGGCGAGGCACCGTCTGTGGCTTCTCCTCCTCGCAGCCGCCCGTCGGCAAGTGCTCGGACGACCAAGGATGAAAGAAACTGTTGTTTGTGGTCGAGTCACCCGAGTCGGACATGTTCGGGCCTGGCGTTTCGTGAAGCGTGGGTTGCGGCGACTACTGAGGCCGTTACTGCAGCGGCAGCTCGAGTTTAGCGAGTGGTGGTGGTGGTAGTGGTTCGTAAGGAAAGGGAAAAGGGCACCTAATTTCTGCAGCCCAATAGGGAGCACTAAAGTCCCTAGATTTTTCCCTGTTCTTTCTTTAGTACCGACAACCATTGAAGCGCCGGCGACGAATCTCATTGGCTAACGCTCGTTTTCGGTAGCCATGCTCTTCCTAACTCTTTTCCAGCACCTGGTGACACGCGTCCCCCATTCACTAATGACAGGGGGTTGACGGGAGGAGAAAGGCGCGTCGCGGTAGAATATTGTCCGCTGAAAGGTGCGTGGCTAATGTACTTAGACGCACATGGCTTTGTAAATCTTCCAAGTTAGGAAGAAAATGGCGTCGGACGCCAGCTGCGCGTGAGAGAGGGCCGTGAA
Source organism: Rhipicephalus sanguineus (assembly GCF_013339695.2). Classification (NCBI taxonomy): domain Eukaryota; kingdom Metazoa; phylum Arthropoda; class Arachnida; order Ixodida; family Ixodidae; genus Rhipicephalus; species Rhipicephalus sanguineus. Next base: position 95,536,874 of record NC_051184.2, on the reverse strand, counting down.
AGGAGGCAGTTGTCGGTACTTAAGTAAAAGCGAAAAATCTAAAGACTTGCGAGCACGGCGCAGTTAAAGCCCCTATAGGGGCTTTAGGCGCAGTGCCTCGAGTGGGCCGGTTAGCCGCTAGCGCCTTTCATTGCTGCCAACCTGTGGAGCCACTTTTCTTTCCCTCTCTCTGGAGTGAAAAAAAAACAATGCAAAAGCAGTTTGCGAGGGCTGACATTAAAACGCAGGGTCACCTATATAGTTCTGTCGCATCAGTAGTTTATAATTAAGAGTTCAAGAAGAAATTTGAGGAGAAAAAAAACACGCAATTGACGTATACGACGTTCTTAAGTGTGACTGTGATCCCATATTGGATTGTTCCAACCGGTTTTTCCAATCTCTCTTACGTATCGCAGTCGTAATGTATCATTCATTAAGGTTGGTGCGTTTGCTCCTGCGACATAAGCTTTGTAACTAGTATTCCCTGCATTTTTATTTACCCATACCCCTTGCTCAATTTGTGGCAAAAAAAAAAAAAACGGCAGATCCCACGCACTGTGGGAATCGATGTAATGCGAAGCAGCCGGCAAAGCGCTGCTACATGGCTTCGTCTTTGAGGGGAGGCAAATGAAGTCATTCATGCCATGCATCTAGTTCACTATATATCGCATGTTTGCCATGCATGCATGCATGTCCAGTCCCGTATATACCATGCTAATGAAACGTGCATTCTGAAATATACGATGCATGACCTGACATTTATGTTCATCACGCACTCGTGTCATGCCATACCAATTTTGGTATATATCCAGTTAACAGAACGGCCGGAAGCGCACTATGAGCGTAGCATGTATGTCATGTCGTACATGACATGCGTGTCATGGTTTTCATGTTGCTACCTCTCATTTACGTTCGTGATACAGCTGCGTCGCGCAGTACCAGTTTTGGTGTATACCAAGCGAGCTAAACGGCCGCGAGTACGCCATGAGCGTGGCATGTAAATCATGTCGTACATGACTTGCATATCATGATTCATGTTACCACTTCTGATTTACGTCCATCATGCAGTCTCGTCGTGAAATACCAGTTTTGGTTTATATCAAGCGAGCCAAGTGGCCGCGAGGGCACCACGAGCATGGCATGTAAGTCATGGCGTACATGACTTGCGTATCATGATTTTCCCGTTATCACAACTGATTTACGCTCATCCCACTACCGTCGCGCAATACCAATTTTAGTGTATGTCAATCGAGCCAAATGGCCGCGATGGCACCATGAGCGCGGCATGTAAATCATGTCGCACATGACATGTATGTCATGATTTTCATGTTACCATGTGCCAGTTATGTTTGTCACACAGAAATGTCTCGCCTTACCAGTTCTGGTATGTATCCATTCATTTAATGAATGACGACATTAAAAAGTCAGTCTAGGAATTTTTCATGTAATCTAGGGTATTTTCGGGGGTCAATCTAGGGATAAAACGTTGTCTCGGTTGGCATCACTGCGCTACGTGCGTGCAAAACGTTGATCATGCGATTTAACCATGGAAATGCAGGTGGCCTGATTTAATGGACGCACGAATAAAGGTGCATACTTGTTGCTTTCTTTGGAAAGGGCCACTTTTTGACTAAGGGGCACGCAGTTCGCAAGGAGGGGGAATCAGTTTTGTTTCAGCTCAATGGGATCACTGCGCAGGCATAGCCGCACAGTGCATTAGGTTTCATTTTTGTGTTAACCTTGCTGGCGTATCAAGCGCATTAGTTTACGAAGCTGGTTCGTTTTGGACGACGAAGTTTGAGACATAATCGGAACAGCTAGCATGCTATATATTCATATGAGCTGCTGTGTGGGCATTGTTTTGCGGTTCCAGAAAAGCCAGCTTTTCCCAAAAAGTGCCTTAGAAAAACGTTTAACTCCAATATCCCGTGATAGTCACCGAATAATCAATATTATTGCCAAGGGCGTCCGCAGAACTTATTGCAGTGGGGTGCAAGGGGGGGGGGGGGGGGGGGGAGAGATCCAGCACTGACAGCTTTCAGTGCCGTGACATGACCTGCAAGATTAATCAGTAGTGTGCAACGTGCGAAATTGCTTGGAAATAGAGAAGGCCGGGACCTGAGTATGCTAATCAAGCTGTGTAACACATTGCTGCCGCACAGAAAAATATTATCCAAAATTCCAGGGAGGGGCAGCTGCCCCCTCCCCTTGCACCCCCCTTCGGACGCCCATGATTATTGCTTGTTTTAAACAAATGCTTGTGGCGATCGAGCCACCACGCGAACGAGCGTCACGCCGAAGCCGGCCTCCCTACTTGGAGCACAGTATGTGTGTACATAGGCGCAGCGATGCAGATTTCTTACTTTCTCATCAGGTCAGTGGAGTCCCGGTGCCTATCCGAACACATCGTGGTGATGAATCTAGGCCATCCTCAACCGATATATGTCGCATATGCATGCATGACTCCCATCGCATGCGTGCGGTATCAAGCCGATATATGAAACACAATTGTTAATAACTTGTTTTGCCTAGCTGTTCTTTATGGATGGGTGGATGAACAACTTTATTTTAGTCCTTCGGTACGCGCGATTAGCGCGCAGCTGGCCGCTCCCACGTCGGGACAGCTGATCTTTAGGAAATATTTTTTTTTTCATTGTTGTGCTTTTCACATATCCTATCATCAGCGAAAAGGAGTAGCCGGTGCTATTCGCGATGCGCAGCGCCTATAGGGGCGCCACTGAAAGCCGCGTAGCGGTGGCCGTTGGAACCGCACACGGGCCGCGTAGCGGACGCCTCCTTTCACTGCAAGCATGACGGAAGTGCGCGCGTGCGATTTGCCGCTTGTGCGCGTCCCTGATAATTACTTTTGCGGCGATAGTGCGCAAAGGAGCCCCGCTTTATAATAGTGGACATGTGTCCAATGTAACAGCTGTGTGGGACGACAATGTCACTATACGCGCCAAGTGTTTGCCACAGACAAGCGTCAACAAGCTTCCTTACGAAGTGGAGCTCATCGTAAGTACACCGCTTTCTTTACAACGTCCCGATCACTAATGCCTGCCTGCGTTGACGCATGAACCAACGTTTTTTCTCGACACAGTAGCTTCGTTTACGTGCCATGCGTTTATATGGTAGATTTCGAGGGAGCGCTGTCGCGTCGGCGCATGGATTTCGCGGGTGCGGCCATGCGAATGGTCAGCGTTGGTAAAACTTTGAAACCAGCACGATAAACTTGCGAAAACATATCTCGGCAGCTTGCGCTTGTGGCGCGGGACTGAGTCACTGCGGAGCTGGTGGTCACCTAGCTTGTCATAGCAGCTTGGCTACGTATTTGCTGGGTGTCTTCAGAGAAGAACGTCGGTGCATGTCCGTCGACCCCCTGTAATTTCGCTGAAAAAAATATATTTTGTTTTCTTCACGAATACGTTTAGCTCTTCGACAGCAATTTGTTCGGAAACAAAATTTTCGTCAGAATGAGATGCATCCAGAGACTACGGCGATCTGTTTGAAGCGGTTGAAACAGTTCTGGCACAAAATGTCGGTTTCTCTGATGGATGAGGCTTCTTCTGGCGTGCGCCTTCAGGAGGAGTGGCGTCTTAGCCGCGCCAGACAGACAGATGAGGCAGAAGGGGCAGATTTTGCGCCCCCCCCCCCCCCTCTTAGGCAAATAGGAAAGCCCCCACGCCCCGTGAGCACGCCTATGGCCCCACTCATAACACAGCTTGTGTAAAGCGAATGAGTATTAGTGGGATACATCAAGGGTGTTTTTTATTAGCATGAAGTCATGTTACGAGGCATTCAAAGGGAGGTTAATAATATCTGGGGTTTAACGTCCCAAAACCAAGATATGATTATGAGAGACGCCGTAGTGGAGGGCTCCGGAAATTTCGACCACCTGGGGTTCTTTAACGTGCACCTAAATCTAAGTACACGGGTAAAGTGAGCTAGAATAGGGTAGTGGGCTCACTCGCCGGCCGGCGCTATGCATTGCGGTGACGCCGCCAATGTCACAAAAACGTGCTTCGGCGCGCCTCCGCGGCGCGGCGCCACCGTCGCATCAAATGTAGTGAGCGTTGGCGCTGGGGCAGTTGCTGGCTGTTTGGAGTGGCGGTCGGTGCGTGCGAGTTTTGTTTTTTTGAGAACTCTTCGCGCTTTGCATCCTCAATCTGCTAGGTTCTTCTGCGAACAGCGATGTGGCCTGACAAGCAGTGACCGTCTCACGAGGTTAAAATGCTTCCGCGGCGGCAAAACCACTGTTTTGCGCCAGGCTGTCGGACAGGTTACGTCCACGTGAAGGGCAGCACGAAACCGTCTTTGTTAGGCGTTCCGAAGGATACAGCCCTGAGGAAGCCCTGGGAAAGGAATTTGCATCGAGCGGACAAAGCACTGGACGACACATCTGCCGTGTGTCAACTTCATTTTGAGCCGAAGTATGTGCTACGGTACTACGTGCATATATACTCGAAGGGAACGAAGTACGCACACCGCGTGGGAAACCTTGCCTACGAGAGGACGCTGTGCCTACAATCCTGCCTAGCTTGGCGTCGTATTTGACAAAGAAGACACCACGAGAAAGACCGACCCGAAAGAGAAAGCAATCGGGAAGCGTTCAAGGCGAGAAGAAGGTTCAAGGCGAGAAGAAGGTTCAAGGCGAGAAGAAGGTGCGAGAAGAAGGTTCAAGGCGAGAAGAAGGTACGTTCTCGTGCCATTGGCGATACTGTCCAAGCAACTGTGCCCAATATATGATGAATAAATGTTCATGTACTTGTGCCCAGTACCCGAGGAGAGTGGCTTCCTGTTTTTCTTATCTGTGGATTTTTACAGTGTTTGCACAGGAATATTCAGTGCAGAAATAGCCAAATTACAGAGCCAAGGTACTGGAGATCTGCAGAAAGAATGAGCAGCTCCAAGTCTTTAAATGCTGTGGAATGTGTAACATTAAGAGCTCGTGGTAAACTCCCGAGTGTGTGTCAAGGTCAGCATCGGCAGTAATTTCACACGCTCGTAAAAGGCGTGCGTGACGAAAGTAGTGCCCAAGAAATGCAAAGAATCCAGTTTACAATTGATAGCCGCAAAACGCGTAAGCTTTGAAAAGTTCGCCATCGCTGCTTATCACTCGTAAGAGCAATTTATATGGATCTCAAACTTGCGAAGCATCCCTTGCATGCATCGAGTTCTGCATGCAGTTTAATCGCGCGTTCGCGCGAGTTACGGCGACAGAGTTTCAGAAAAGAATGTTTTCTGCAGCTTTACTCGCACGAATACTAACGGTCTTCCGTGTGTTTCATTTAACATCAGATAACTAGCTAACAGCAGAGCTGCATACACCATGCTACAGTGTTCTAGATGGTTACCATGCCTTACGCGCACATGTAGGCCAACGCACCTAGCTCACGCTAGTTTTCTTTCTTTATTTTTTATTGTCTCAGCGACATCAGCATCAATGTTTACACTGCCGAAATTCGCGTACATTTCCGTCCAGTGCATATGATAACAGCGCACAAAAAAGCATGATATCAGTTGCGCACAAACGCCTCCGTCAGACAGTGCCTTACATTTAAGTCGCTGGTGGCGCCACCACACATGTGACATACCCGGCGTCAAGCAGGGGACCCCAGCAAGCCCACTACCCTCTTCTAGCTCACTTTAACACGGGCCTCAAACATTTTCGCCTCCATCGAAAATGCAGCCGCCGCGGCCGGGATTTGACCCCCGACCTTCGGGTCAGCAGTCGAGCGCCATAACCACTAGACCACCGTGGCGGGGCATTCAAAGGGAGGTTGAATCGGTTGAATGTCCTGTCAAAAGCCTTCAGTGCGAACAGGTGCCATGTGTTACAGCCAATATGCATACAGTTGAGGCGAGCGCACAGCGAACATTCTGCACTGGTGATCGCATTCCAGTGCCATCATTAGGTAGAATGCAGCCCATTTCGTGCAGCACACGTGTGATTCTACGGCGCTTTTGTAAAGGAGCTGCCCCCTGCCCCACATTCTCTGGCATAGCGCTTCGCGCCATTCGTTTTTCAAGAGAGCCTAGGCATCGCGTCTTATCAGTGATAACAACCTCATGTGCATTGTAGCGTCTACAATGCAGGCGAGGCGACCAAATGTAAACGTAGTAGCGTTCGCTGAAGACGTAGCGACATAATGGAGAAATAAAAACACGGTAATCGTTCTAACACTGCTTAAACAAAGCGCGATTGCTTACCTTTTGCGTCGGACAGCCGCAATCCACCGTCGCCGTCGCTCTCGCTCATGAAATAGCACCGGAAACATGTAGAAGTGCGTTCCTGGCGAGTTCTTGTATGTGTTTGAGCAGCCTACAACGCAGCAGGTATTTTTCGACATCGCTGAGGCCCGCCAGAATCGTTAAATCACGATGAAAAACACATCCATCCGTGCACTCGCGTATATACGCTCGCGGGAACACTGCTCGCCGGGCCCGCGAGCGCTTCCGAGCCATGGCGGCAGATGGCGTCGTCGGCGCTTTGCGCATCGCCTATACAGAAGCACCAACATCTCCTAAATATCATATAATAAAAAAAGCATTTGTTTACGCCAGGAAAATCAATGCTCCTCACCACATAATGCTTCGCTGAAACCGATCAATGTGTTACAAATGCACACAGTCGGCTAAGTGTATATACAGTAAAATTCGCATACATCGGAATCAAAGGGCATCGCTAATAGTTCCACATACCCGTAATTAAAAATGTATAAAATGCCTGTCTGAAGCTTAAATATAGTTGGTACATGTCTTGATAGATACTGAATATGTGCAGCTCAATGAAACGAAGACAAGAGAAGACACATAAACGACATAGCCAGTCTATCCAAAAAAACGGCAGGAAGTGGAAGATGGAAGCTGCGATGAAAAAATCCGTAAACAGGCGGTGGGTGCTCGAGCACTCACCGCCTGTTTACGGATTTTTTCATAGCCAGTCTATGTCGCTTATGTGTCTTCTCCTGTCTTCGTTTCATTGTGCTGCACGTACTCAGTATATAACAATAAATATCATGCGTCTCGGACTGTCCCTCGAGGCAATTGTTCGTTCTAAAGCTGCTGTGAATCCGCTAGTTCTCCCATTACTTATTTTTCATCAACTGCATGCTCGTGTGAAACGTGTACGTATCGGACCAGACAACATTTTGCGCCACTGAAGCAACCTGGCGATACTCTTTCCGGCAACTAATTGCAGCTACAGATAGCAAGCTTCAGAGCGTGGCATTTAGTTTTTGTCGCGTTACACCCCTGTGTAGCGGTAAAACTTACAAAGCAATTCCTTCATGGTGGAGCGCAAAGAAATCTGTGCTGCGCACGCCGCCCATATTTTGACTCGTACCCTGCTTGTTTACACCATGCTTGCACTGCCCCTTGGATTCAATGCACTATATATTTATGGCACTGCAGCTACGTTATGCCACAAAGCATGTACTGTGCATCGACGATTCGTTGTGCAGCGAAGCCCACCAGCAGGGAAATCATAACTGCCACATACGTTACCTGATGCTTTGTCTTCTTTAATTACAAAAAAGGCGCCCACGCAGTCTCCAGTCACCGTACGAGCACCCAAATGTCTAATAAATGCGCAAGTGCATAGCAAAGGTTTCTTCAATTCTTCTACCTAGCTGCCACGCAAACGAATTAGCAACAATCCTCTACATTAGAGAGCAGACCAAGCCACTTCTTGTGTCATGGAGAAACTTAATTATGCCAACAGAGATTATTACAAGATACCAATGAATCAGGTGGCCTGAAGCGTGATCGCATAGTGAACTTAATTGCTGCACAATTGCAACGAGGCGGCGCTACGGATGTCTACTTCAAACGCCAGCTGCTACATTTCAGGCAGGGGCGTAGCCAGAAATTTTTCGGGGGGGGGGGGGGGTTCAACCATACTTTATGTATGTTCGTGCATGCGTTTGTATGTGCGCGTGTATATATACGCAAGCAAAAGTGAAAATTTTCGGGGGGGGGGGGGGGATTGAACCACCTCACCTCCCCTTGGCTACGCCCCTGATTTCAGGTCAAATAACAAGTGCGCAGATGGTGGATTTCTTAACGCTGCTGATAGTCTTAACAATCTGTATAACTACAAGCGTACACGAGGTAACATAAAACAGGGCATACACAGACATTTTAACGCAACGCACGCTCTCGAGTGCCTCAAGTTTCACCTCACTTGACGACCGTCGGACACATCGGATCGAAGGGGATCGCGAAATAATTCGATACATCCATCATTACAAATGGAAAATACGCCTGTAAGCTTTAATATTCACACGTCTCGAATAGACTCATGAGATGACTGATTCCTTTAAGTTGCTTCGAAGCCGTAAATATTTTATCAACCCCTTTGCGGCAGCGAACCCTTCTCGGCCACGAAGGGCGAGAGCTTCAGAACGTGACGTTTAGTTTTCTTCGCATAACGCCACTGTGCAGCGGATAAGCTTAACAAGGCAAATCCCTCATTCTGAGTGAACTTGTTGGAGTTGGTTCAACATAACTTAAGGGAGCAGCGCGAAAGACAGGGACAGAAAAGGCACACATACACCCTACGTAGCGCAGTATGTATGATTGTATGTGTGCCTTTCTGTCCATGTCTTTCGCGCTTCATCCAAACTGACAACAGAGTCGATGACGTCGTAATTGAGGCTGCCGGTAGTCTTAGCAATCTGTCACTTATAAGCGAACACTCGCGAGGTAACACAACAAAGCATGACACAGATACACAAAATCTTTAAAGAAGACACGCAGTGGCGTACCAACTCGTTCGCGAGTGGGGGGGGGGGGGGGGGGGGGCTGGCGTTGCTCACTCTGTCCTCCGTGTGTGTGTGTGTGTATATATATATAATATATATAATATATATATATATATATATATAGAGAGAGAGACATCGAGACAGCATCGAGTAGGAGTGAAAGAAGACGAAGACGAAGAGCCGATCGAGAGCGCGCGTTACAGTGTTCGACCTAACGACGTCTGCTGGCAATCAAACGAGCCGCGAAACTGGTGCAGAAGTTCGAGGAGTTGCTCTCGGCGTTTTTCTTCAAGGTCGGCATCAATTGAGGGTCCAAACGCATCAATAGTCGGGCGATCGGGCGTACAGGCAGATGGTGTCAGTGCATTAAGGAGCAAATCACTCGCGCCGCCAAGGCCGAAGATGGAAGTATCGTCCAACTCTTGATATGTGCCAATGCATTCTCCGCGGAGTAAGGTTGATGTAGACGGCAAGGGATTCGTGACAAATAAGTTCGTAACGCCGGTGGTTACGTCGAGAATAGCGAAAGGCAACGCGAGGCTCCTGCGACGTTGGAAGGTTTGGGAGGGAGTAAACAAAACTGGAGACTCGGACAGATCGGCACAGGACACGGGAACAAAGGTTGCGCTATTGGGTGGTATGTCGATATCGTCGCGGACAAAGGAGCTTGTCAACGTAGCTTCAGGCGATGAGGAACACAACGCAGAGAAGGCAACTTCGGCACGAGCACAGTCGATAACCGCATGATGACGAGAGAGAAAATCCCAGCCGAGAATCACATCATGCGAACACGCAGGCAGCACAAGAAATTCAACGGTATACAAAACACCTTGGATGAGAACGCGGGCAGTGCAGGCAGCTGATGGTCGAATATGGTGAGCACTGGCGGTACGGAGGGACAATCCCTCTGACGTCGTGGTGACCTTCCGAAGCAATCGGCAAAGTTTTAAATCTATCACTGAAACGGCAGCACCAGTGTCCACAAGCGCAAGGGTACGAAAGCCATCCACAAAAACTTCGATGAGGTTTGCCGGAGAAATGCGAGGACTTGATTCTTTCGACGACGACGCAGTTCGTGCCTCGGGAACTGCGGCATCTAGTTTTCCGTGTCTGCAGGGTAGGGTCGACGGCGCATAGGTGACAAGGAGCGACGTCGGGGCGATGGAGATCGGCGGCTAACTGAGGGAAGGCGGTCGGGTGAAGAAGATTCTTGTGGCCGTGTCGTGCTGCTAAACCGTCGAGGGTCGTGCGAAGAACGTGGCAATGTATCTGTGTGGACGAGACGGCGGCGGCGGCAGAAACGTGCCACATGCCCTGCATAGCCGCAAGAATAGCAGATAGGGCGGTTGTCTGCGGTGCGCCACGGGTTAGGACACGTAGCGACGGGTCGGCCGAACGGAACTGGTGATGACTGAACAGGCACCGGCGAGGGAAAATAAGTTGGCTGACGGGGCGCTCTCGTTGCGACGACCTGTGCGTACGTCAAGGGCGCAGCCTCCAGAGGTGGTGAACGAGGGAAAGGCAGAGCGTCAGTTACCTCTTCTTGGATAGCTTGTCGTATAGCTGGGGCCAGATGATGTGTCTGTGCTGGTTCGGGCGTGCTTGATAAAATGGAGAGCTGCCGAGCGACCTCCTCACGCACAAACTGTTTTATCTGAGCCAACATGGAATTCTGGTCTCCGAGAGTCAAACCTGCGATCGAGTCACGATGTTCCAGAAAGCGTCGTGTCTGGGCGCGTTGCTTGCGCAACTCGTCGAAGCTCTGGCACAAACTGACCAGTTCGGCTACGGTTTGTGGGTCCTTGGCTAACAACATCTGGAATGCGTCATCGGCTATTCCCTTGAGAATCTGCTTGATCTTGTCTGCTTCGAGCATCGATGGGTTCACACGCTTGCACAAGTCGACGACGTCCTCAATATAGCTGGTGAAGTTCTCTCCTGGCTGTTGAGCGCGCTCACGAAGTCGCTGTTCCGCGCGGAGCTTTCGTACAGCGGGGCGGTCGAAGACTTCTGAAAAGGCCGTCTTGAACGAAGCCCAGCTGGTAATATCAGCTTCGTGATTCCGCAGCCAGAGACTAGCGACGCCGGCCAAGTAAAAGCTAACATAAGTCAGCTTAGCCGCATCGTCCCACTTGTTAGCTGCGCTCACCTTGTGGTATGTAGCCAACCACTCCTCAACGTCTTGGTCGTCAGTGCCGCTGAAGATCGGCGGGTGACGCAGTGGCAACACGCCGGGACATGCAGTGGCTGGAATCTGGGAGGTACCTTGGTTGGTGGATTCTTCCGGCATTGCTGACACTGGAGGTAAGGTGCGGCTTCGTAGATCCAGCTTCGAAGGGTACCCAGCACCTCCACCAAATTATAAGGGGGTTTATTAACAAAACCACACAGGCCTGGTTCAGCGGTGTCGAACACTGTAACGCGCGCTCTCGATCGGCTCTTCGTCTTCGTCTTCTTTCACTCCTACTCGATGCTGTCTCGATGTCTCTCTTCCCCACTACAATATATATAATATATATATTATTATTATTAAAGGTGATTTTGATATTCATAGAGCTGATCAGATGACTTGCTTTTTCAAAGCTGTTTGCTTTAAATCAAGGAAGGATCTACCCAAACAGATTGCGGAGGCTGGGCGGCCCTATACCGCGACAACACAGCAGTGTTTAAGAGCAGTTTGGAAATATTACCATGAAGTTTAAGAAATGCAGCCACATTTACCTGTTCTTCATCTGAGCATTACGTTTGCAAACTTCACAGTCTCAGTTTCGCTTTGTAAATACGATGAGTATGAAGAAACTGCCATGACTCTATAGCAGTGTTGGCGGTAACGCGTTACAAGTAACGGCGTTACCGGTAACGCGTTACTTTTTTCGGTAACTTAGTAACGTACTCGTTACAATTTAGAAACTGTAACGGGTAACGTACTTACGTTAACATTTTTCGGTAACGTGTGGTGTTACGTTACTCGTTACTTTTTCATCCTGGGGGTGCAGTCTTCTCAGAGCTCGCCCCGACAAATTCTTTTGTCGCAGCGTTGGACTGCTGTCGGCCTGCCAGGCATTGACCAAGAAAGCGTGGGCGGATCGCTTTTCTTTTTTGTGGAAATTGTTGGGACCAATTTCTTAAGACGCGCCGACCCTCCTTGTGTGGAGGTTTTGGCCATCGCCACACAAAGCTTGATGAAAGCCGCATAATTCGCCATGAGAAACTGTATACGCACATGCTTCTCGTGGAAGTGAGTGGAGGTAGCAGGTGGATTGCTGGCACCTGCGCCTTTTCGTGCCCAAATGACAGGCCGGCCGAAGGGAAAGCGCAGGGGCTGGTTTTGCTCCATACCACGTGCTGGTCGTGGAAATTTTGTACGTGGGGGAAACAAAGAAAGGCTGCGACAACATAAAAACGATGCCAGCAAGTTCGCGTGACAAAGGAGTACACTCGCTGAGCATAAGGAGTACACTCGCTGAGCATAGCATGGTAAACGACCACCGCATCGAATTCGACAACTCCCACGTCGTCGACTTAAGCGGCTTTCTGTGGAATTCTGGCCGATCCAGGCTAAACTCCCTAGATTTCCCTGTTCTTTCTTAAGTACCGACAACCATTGAAGCGCCGGCGACGAATCTCATTGGCTAACGCTCGTTTTCGGCAGCCATGTTCTTCCTAACTCTTTTCCAGCACCTGGTGAAAACGCGTCCCCCTTCACTAATTACAGGGGGTTGACGGGAGGAGAAAGGCGCGTCGCGGTGGCATATTGTCCGCTGAAAGATGCGTGGCTAATGTACTTAGACGCACATGGCTTTGTAAATCTTCCAAGTTAGGAAGAAAATGGCGTCGGACGCCAGCTGCGCGTGAGAGAAGGCCGTGAAAGAGGCAGTTGTCGGTACTTAAGTAAAAGCAAAAAATCTAGGGACTATAATCCAGGCGACAGCCGGTAACGTCAACCGGTCTACAGGTGCGCTGCCGATCAAGAGTCTGCCTTATTTGGAGAATTGGCGTGACCCCCGGCTGTAGAAAACACTGAAAAAGATGCGAGCGGGACGCGAAACGTAGAACTTTTTCTTGTAACGCAAACAAATATTTTTTTTTACTCACTACCTTTTACAGGTAGCTACACCAGACATTACCGCAGTTAGTGTACTAATCGTGGTTATTGCAAACGGGTGATTCAACGAGAGATCGACACGGATCCGAAAACAAATATTTTTAAGTTTTAATTGAGTATTTTATATTTTATGCATGTCCATGCCAGTAGCCCGAAAGGAACTTAATTTCTTATTAACTGCATAATTTACGAGGGAAAAATACAAACACATTCAATCCGGAGGGACCAATTTCATTACCTGTCGTTCTCGAAAGTTCACGACGTTGTAGACAGAAATATTATCGTTACAAAGAAGATTTTTGTGTATGAAATGTATGCGCAACAAAGAGTAGTAACATTGTTTGAAACTTGTAGAGCTAAGAAACTGTTGTTTTGAAAAATGTCTAATATGCGACGTTTTACAGTAGCTACAAAGTTGATAAGGCCTATCAACTTTGTTTAAAAAATAAATTTTGCTTTTTCTATCTGCAACTGCAGCGAAGTTTCTGGTTATCGAACTCCTGAGCGAGTGAGGCTGATCTTGACACCCTCAATAAACGCTCGCAATTTTTGCGGTAATATGCAGGTTAAGTGAACAAAAAATGCTTATGCACAGATATTTTTTTTACGTAACTACCCGTTTAAGCATTTCTTTATTACTACAAAATTCGCGCATTTATTTTGCTAGCATAAGCACACCACATAATATTGTAAATTTCTTGAGATTTCATTGATGCTTTCTTTACGAATAGCGTTGATGATTGACTCTCATATTCTGTATAATGTCACATTGACAAAAACGGCTTCACCATGTGTCAGAGTCAGAAGCCATCACACGTAACTCTAAAGGCCATTGCTG